>NW_016806724.1:195028-243109 GCF_001698545.2 Rhinopithecus bieti
TGCCTCAGTATTTTTAACTTCAAAATAGTGATGATGCAGCTTGCATCACAGTGTTGTGCTAGCATGGCATGAAATTGTGGTTTTCAAATAATCAGAACAGTGGCACTTAGTAGAATTTTGTGTCAGTTACTTTTATTATGCATAACAATGCAAATTTTATTTAAAAATTTTATTTGTTTATGGTTCCATTGAATTTTGCCCAACATTCTACCCTTCAGTTTACTTACTCTTGTCACCAGAATTGGGGCTGTACAACTTCATTCATTAAAAAATTTCAGATTTATCCTCAAAAGAAGAGGTTTTCTTTTACATTTATTTATTTAAAAATTTCAACTTTTATTTTAGACATAAGGGGTACATGTGCAGGTTTGTTAACATGGGAATATTGTACAATACCATGGTTTGGGGTATGGATCCCATCACCTAGGTAGTGAATATAGTACCCAATAGGTAGTTTTTCAAACCATGCTCCCCTATCTCCTTCCCCATTTGACTAGTCCTCAGTGTTTATTGTTCCTGTGTTTGTGCCCATGTGTGCCCAATATTTGGTTTCCACTTATACAGACAGTTCTGTCACCCAGGCTGGAATGCAGTGGCATAATGATAGCTCACTGCCTGAACTCGAGGGCTCAAGGCATCCTCCCAACTCAGCCTCCCAAGTAGCTAGATGTGAGCCACTGCATCTGGCCAAGAAGAGGTGTTTCCATTTCCAAAGAAAGACCTTGCCTCAGTTTCTGACAGCAACAATTAGATGAGTGTAGTGTCTTCAACGTCATTGTTTTTAAAGGGACAACATTCAATTTGCATGTATAAATTCTTCAATGTTGATTAAAAATTAATTCTATGACTTTATAGTTATGCCTCATAGAGGATGATCTCTTTGTTTTATTTCCTAAGATTTCCAACTCCATTTGTGATTTCATGAACATATTGAGATCTGTCCAATATACCGTACAGTCCACTGAATTAAGCACAAACTCCAAAGCATCTCATCTGTAATTGCTATCAAAGGCTCAAGGAGTTGAATCTAGTCTTACATTCGATAACAGCTGATGGAGATCAGTAATTTTTGACCACTTACCCATTTCTAAGTGGCTTACATTCAACAGGACTTATAGTTCTGAGAAACTATTTTAAACTTTCTTCAACCTTAGATTACTTTAGCAAATAAGTAAAAGATTTAGGCAGAGACAAGATGGTAACTTTTTTTGATGTGGAGGTATGTCTCAGTTTTATGTTTTCACAGCAATTGTATTAATAACTAAAGTTTCTTTAAATGTTATGGAAAAGTTTGCAACTCTATAGAATGTTTAATAATAGTTCTTTCTTCATATAGAAAATGGTTGGGTTACAATGTCAGATATTTTTGCAGTTAAAAGTTATTCACTGGCATGACTGATTTTGTTTATTCCACAAAGTTTTCCTCTGAAAAAGGAAAGCTGGAGAAATGTTGATATGACAAATTGCTGCTAAATTTTGGGTCTTTGGTTATACTACTAAAAACTGCAAAGAACTTTGCTTTTGCCATCTTCTAGTTTTCTGTTTTGATTCCCTTCTCTATATCTTGGGAACTCCTCTTTAGCTTCTTTTATTGTAACTGTCCTTTCTCTCTCTTCTTGTTTTTTAATGAGATCTACTGGTCTCTTTCATTTCCTAGTCGGTAGGAGACTTAGTGCTCCTGATGTCCCCCCCCCCCGGTACCTAGAACAGTGACCCCCAAAACTCATGGATGTGGGAATAGTTCACAAATAATTCACAAACTGTTATGTTAGGATTATTTTCCTTTGAACTGTGAACTATTAGAGATAAAATGTCTAATAAGGAGGAATGAATTCTGTTAGTAGACCCTGAGACCTAGTGGTGGACTAGTGAGGAGAAAGCATGGAGGTCCAGATGGAGAAGTCCTTTCCTGAATTCCATAAGTATGTGATATAACACACACACACACACGCACACACACATATGCACACACACATGGAGAGAGAGAGACAGAGCAAGAGAGAGAGAAAGAGAGGATGTATAAGTGCATCCTTTGCTAGCAAATGAAAGGATTTTCATTGCTTGTATTTTAAGAAAGCTTATATACTTCTAAGAGTCCTATTTTGTTTGCTTAAACAAATCAGTGAGTCCAAAAATTGGCTTCCTATGTAGTTTGGATAATAAAAAAAAATTGAAATAGCTTTATTTTGTGTGGAAACCACAGAATTTGAGACTCTATGAAGAGAACTAGTATAGTCTTTCTATTTGTTTTATTTTGTTTTCAGACAATTAAAACTATGAAAATATTAATTTTATTGAGTTTTTCTTAATGTCATTTTACATGAGGAATATGACTGCACCTTTCAGATATTATAGAAAGGCAATGCAAATGTTTTCTAACGTTGGGATAAAATCTGGTTGTTAAGTAAAGTGTACATCTTTTAGCCTGAATAGTAAGAAAGATCAGTCCCAGAAGAAATAAAAACTTATTTTGAAATGGTATTTTAGGCTTTAAGTATACTGAAGGTTTTCCAAAAATGGAAGAGAATGATTCCATTTTGCTACCCTTTAAATAATGAAACTACAAAATAGTGCCCACATCATGGTATATAATATCCTTCCATTGGAGGCTTATTTTCTTGTCAATATTTTTACTTCAAGTCTAATCTTTTGATATGATGAAGACTTCAAATTAAATCATAGACAGTGGTTTTCATTTTCTTCCTTTAAAATGACTTTATTTCCAGCTCTAAAGTGATTGTGAAGAAAATGCTTAACTCTCTAAACTGGCTGTTTAAAGCGCCACAATAGATTTGACTCTCAAATCGCATCTGTGGTTAAAATTCACCTTGCAATGCATTTGAAATAGGTGTCTTGTGTTGAAAACAAAACTGTAAAACTTTTGGGGTTTCAAGTTTTCTGACTCCAAGTTAGTCATTTTCCTTTAATACTAGAAGAATTAAAGATTTTAAAAATCAGCTGTTAGTGCATGTAATTGTGGCCTCTCATTTTCCTTTTCTGGAAATGAAAGGAATGCTGAAAGTGTTCCTATTTTATAATGTAGGAGGTGGCCAAGCCTTTACAACTCTATATACTCCTCCAGTTGAATTGTTCTAAACCTCAGACCTGGCCAGCAGGTTTCTCCCAGACGATTTTCATTTTCATAACATTCACATCCAATAAGCTGCACAAAACATAGTGTGAGAGAAAAAGGGGGACAGGAAATGGTTCTGTTGCATGGTTATTACATCCTATTGCCTGTGGGTTGCTTGTTATGAGTTTTAACTATGTAAATATGACGTATATGACATCAGAATTTAATCTTAAAGCTTCTATGTGGGAGATAGAGTGTGACTTTATTGTTAGGGTTAAAATCAACTGCGTGTTGACAGGTCTCAAAAGTCACTGAGTAAAAGCTTAAAAAGAAAAAGCTCAGACTGATAAGCTGTTCTTTGATTGACAGCTTCAGGCCTGACTGCCACTATTGAAAACAGTTGGGTGAAAGTTTGGTTGAAGAGAAAAAGTGTTATTTCATAAGAAACTATACTGGGAAATATAGGATGATTTATAAGCTGATATAGCACAAAACCCAAAGAAAAACAGGTGTAAGGTTTAGAAAATCTGGAAACTGGGACAAAGGACACTGTCTATGAATGATTTAATTAGTATTGTAAAAGGACTTTACCAAAAGAATGCTGACTCAACCAGAAAAATACATTTCTGTCCACTAGCTTTGGGTTTCAGCAAATCATTTGTCAACAGCTTGTGGTGAAACAATCTAATAGGGGGTAGGAGGAAAGAATAAAATGCACAAGCAAAATATTACAATGGAAAATACATGTAGGAGGAAAAAGAATATAGTTCTTTTTTTCATCTTTCTAGTAGAGTAGAACCAATTCTGGTACTGTAAAATTCATTATGGAAACAATAAAATAAATGCATTCTAAAGTAGCCATCATTGGTTAATTGAAATGTTATGATTGTTATACATGCCATATCTTATCAAATATTACCCATAAGGAAGTACTCAGTTCCTGTTGTGCCAATTATCCTACTATGTGCATCATAAACTTTTACGGCTTGTTATGGAATGTCACTTGGCTAACTATTTCTCCCTTCAAATATCGCATCATCAGATTCAGATGGAAAACATATTCTAATGTGGCAAAGTGTTAAAGAAATTTAATACTCTAGGGCTAAATGAAACTGCTATGGTTCATCTCCTGGATAAGAACAACAATTTATGAATGCAATATTCATTTCCTGAGGTGAACACAAGCAAAAACCTTGTCTGAAACTTAAAACCTAGATGTTTGGCCTCTGGTAGTTTCCTCATTTAACTCATTGATGTCATATATTAAGGCCACTGGTAAGATCACATCTGGGGAGTGCTCACTTTTTCAACTTTCCTAATTACTTTTACAGGGGACTCCTGGCATAATTACATCAGCCAGGACCAGACCACAGAGTTTATGAGATCAGTCTTTCTCTTTTAATATATTGCTAAAATGTCAAAATAATCGATTTGTTTTCTCTTGATCATGAAAACTGATGAAGAGTTTGGCATTTTAATTCACAGAGGCATCCATTCAGATCTAGGTTCTAGAATAGTGCATAATACTATGGAGAAATCATGAAATTATAAACTTAGCATGTATATGTCTTTAAGACCAGAGAACCCAGAGTTGATTCCATAGTCATTTGTATTTGTAGAAAGACAACAATTGCCAAGAACTGTCATTTTCTCCTTCCAAAACTAAACATCTACATTATAAATTTTAGTATATTAAACATAATAAAGTAACCTTACAGGGAAATCCATTTGAGTCTTGTCTGTTACTATCAGGGAGAAGTAGAGGACATATCCAGACAGCAATATTTTGAGCTTTTAATGCAAACTTCTTTTATTGACAAGAAACCACTTTTATTTAAATATTCTAGAATTCAGAGAAATTCTAGGTGACAAGGTTAAATGTTCAGATAAATATATGAGAAACTGATTATTTGTCCATCTGAGATTTCTATAGAATCAGGAGCAAATTTTGCTCAAAGTACGATTTTTGCATGACTGTCAGCCATTGCGGGCACCTATAACTGGGGGAAAATGAGACAGCAACAGAGAGAAACACATTGCAAGCTTTCATACAAAAAGCTTTCTTACCTTTTATAAACTCACTTCTTCTGAACACTAAACTAAACCACGTACAGAGTTGAAAGATGCTTTGACTCTGTAAAGATCTAGCATTTAGAGACTTCAGCTTTTGTGGAAAAAGTGCTCGTTGTAAGATAATCAACCGATTTGAGGGGCATAAGAACAATAATAATAATAATAAGAAGAAACCATTTTAGGTGATGACTGGAGAAAAAAAAACCCAGCAAGGTGTGGGGCAGGCTCTGTGGTATAAAATTAGAACTCAAACCTGTCATACACTTTCAATAAGTGAGGGCCATGTGGAGGTAACTTGGAGGGAGAAGGATAAAACACAAAGAGAAAAGAAGAAAGAAGCCTAGCCCCTTCTGGAAGCAGCTGCATCTACCGTTCTTGGCATGCAGTGTTCTTTAGTTATTCTGTCTTCTGACACTGCAATGCTCTGCTTTAAATTCCCTGCAATTCCTCACAGGTCTTTTTCAATTCACCTTTAAAAAATTCTCAATTTTTTTTTTTTTCATTGGTCAGACCTGCAAAGGAGAAAAAAGCAAATTTCTCTATCAGCCAGTCATGGCATATTGTTTTGGCTTAGCTAGAATTTGCTAGAATGAACCCATTATTACCCTTCCTCTGAGTGCTGACAATATCATCATCTCTGCATTCTGCAAGCAAACTTGAACTGTGAGTCAAGAATGCCTATTCCAGGGAGATGCTAGGCATACATAACTGCCTTCTCATCTGCTATCCTCTAACTCAGAGAAGAGAGGTAGAGCAGGCAGAAAGGAGGGCATGAATAAAGAATTGAGTCCTTATTAATGACTCATATATTGCAACAGGTACCTTACATACTTGAATTATCTCACTCCATCCATATCACAATTCTACACTGTAGGTAGGCAGATATGCTTACCTTTTTTTTAACAGGCAAAGAAACAGATGAAGAGCTCACATAGCTTATAAGAGCTCAGTTTGACTCCAAGTTTGTGCTTCTTTCACTACATTCTGCCATAAACTCCTTTAATATATTCCTTTTCAAGTATTTTAAAGACATTATCTTTGAAATGCTGAATGGTCAATAAACGAAGGTATGTTTTTAAGTGTTTTATGAATTTTAATTTTTTATGCCCAAGTAGACTTACTTTATTTTATTTTATTTGAGACAAAGTCTCGCTCTGTCACCCAGGCTGGAGTGCAAAGACTCAATCTCAGCTCACTGCAGCCTCAATCTCCCAGGCTCAAGCGATCCTCCCACCTTAACCTCCCAAATAGCTGGGACTACAGGCATGCACCACTATGCCTCGCTAATTTTTGTTTGCTTTTTGTAGAGACAAGGTCTCACTATGCTGCCCAGGCTGGTCTTCAACTTCTGGGCTCAAGTGATCCTCCCACCTTGGCCTCCCAAAGTGCTGGGATTACAGGTGTGAACCACTATGACTGGCCTAGGTATTTTAAAAAAGCCCCTTTTCTAGCAGATGATCAGGCAGACACCTTTTCTATTGGAATACTACACAAGGAGCTGCCAGTGTATCATAAAGCAAGATCAAATGAAAAGATTCAGATAAACAAAAGGCCTGTGGGGGAAGTAAGGCAGGGAGTAATATAAGTCTCATGTGGAGTTACAACAGTGGATTCTCAGTGGGTTGGAGCAGAAATTCCAAGCATTAGAAGTTTGTCAGGGTTTACAGATCCAATCATGTGTCAAGGACATGGATCACAATATGGCTGAGGTGGTAGGCACTCACCTGGGTGAAATCCCAGGCTATTTTCTTAGTTGTGTTCAGTGGTCTTATGGCCATAGTCTCTTCTACACTCTTGAGTGAAGGGTCATTCTTGTCTTCCAGGAACAGTTGGCCTTTTTGGATGAAGGTGTGATTACTGGAAAGGAGTACTGCCGGGTGATAAAGTAAGAAGACAAAGGTGCAGACATTCAAAAGCAGCCACATCAGTCTGGTGATGGGCGAGGGAAAAAGTGTCAAAGCCAGGTGACCTTTACATACGTCACGGCTAACTAGAAAACCATTGGGTGACTTGCTAGTTCCTCGAACTTCTGGGAAAGAGAATGGTGTTATAGGTGAGAGAACGGGGTGAAATCAGGGAGGTGTAAAATAATAGGATTTATTGGAAGGATAAGATTTTTGATGCAGTTGAAATAGAGGATTAAGGTGGCGGTGGGGGGAACGTGGTAACAGAATTTTTATCAGCACAATAAACCAAAGGCATAATAAAGTACCTAAGAGATGTTTTGCTCAACATTGTCCTAAATGGCACAGCCAGAGCCCTTTCTTCTAGGAGTTTATCAAGAAAACGTGTACTGATGCGGAACATGGTCATAGCTGTGTGGAGGAGACATAGCTAAAATGCACAGAGAACTTTACATATACTATTTGATTTAATCCCCATACAACCTGTTGTGTTGTATCTACTATTATTTTGCCTACTCAATTTATGTGGAAACTACAGCTTGGAAAGGGCAGGTAACTTCCCAGGGTAAAAGCTAATGTGTAAGAGTTTAGAACCCACAGTTAGGGCCCAGGTCTTTTGGACTTCAGGGCCTGTGGTGATGAGCAATAGGCAGTGCTGCTCCTCACTACACTATTCTGAGTATTGTATCTGTGCCTCACTTCAAGACGCTAAACTGTAGCTATCAAAGGCTATTGGATTTTTAAAAAATTCAGACATTCATAGATTTTTAAAAAATCTTTCCATCATTATTAACTAAGAGTTGACCGTATGCTTAGTACTGGGCTAGGTTGTTTGCTTTAAAGATGCAGGCATTAATTAAATATTTCCATATGAGTGTGTTGGCAAAGTTTGGTGTTCTAGTGTGAAATGCAAAGTCTGTGATATTTAAACATAATTATGGAATCAAAATAGTGTGTATTAAGATGAATTTTTCCATTTGTATTAATACATTGGATACAAGTGTGGTTTTGTTACATTGATGTCTATAGTGGTGAAGTCAGGGCTTTTAGTATATCCATCACTAGCGTAACTACATTGCACCCATGTGTGTATTATCATTGTCCTATTTTCTTTTTTTTTTTTTATTATACTTTAATTTCTAGGGTACATGTGCATAATGTGCAAGTTTGTTACATATGTATACTCGTGCCATGTTGGTGTGCTGCACCCATCAACTCGTCATTTACATCAGGTATAACTCCCAATGCAATCCCTCCCCGCTACCCCCTCCCCATGATAGGCCCCGGTGTGTGATGTTCGCCTTCCTGAGTCCAAGTGATCTCATTGTTCAGTTCCCACCTATGAGTGAGAACATGCAGTGTTTGGTTTTCTGTTCTTGCGATAGTTTGCTGAGAATGATGGTTTCCAGCTGCATCCATGTCCCTACAAAGGACACAAACTCATCCTTTTTTATGGCTGCATAGTATTCCATGGTGTATATGTGCCACATTTTCTTAATCCAGTCTGTCACTGATGGACATTTGGGTTGATTCCAAGTCTTTGCTATTGTGAATAGTGCCGCAATAAACATACGTGTGCATGTGTCTTTATAGCAGCATGATTTATAATCCTTTGGGTATATACCCAGTAGTGGGATGGCTGGGTCATATGGTACATCTAGTTCTAGATCCTTGAGGAATTGCCATACTGTTTTCCATAATGGTTGAACTAGTTTACAATCCCACCAACAGTGTAAAAGTGTTCCTATTTCTCCACATCCTCTCCAACACCTGTTGTTTCCTGACTTTTTAATGATTGCCATTCTAACTGGTGTGAGATGGTATCTCATTGTGGTTTTGATTTGCATTTCTCTGATGGCGAGTGATGATGAGCATTTTTTCATGTGTCTGTTGGCTGTATGAATGTCTTCTTTTGAGAAATGTCTGTTCATATCCTTTGCCCACTTTTTGATGGGGTTGTTTGTTTTTTTCTTGTATATTTGTTTGAGTTCTTTGTAGATTCTGGATATTAGCCCTTTGTCAGATGAGTAGATTGCAAAAATTTTCTCCCATTCTGTAGGTTGCCTGTTCACTCTGATGGTAGTTTCCTCAGAAATAATACCACACATCTACAGCCATCTGATCTTTGATAAACCTGAGAAAAACAAGAAATGGGGAAAGGATTCCCTATTTAATAAATGGTGCTGGGAAAATTGGCTAGTCATAAGTAGAAAGCTGAAACTGGGTCCTTTCCTTACTCCTTATACGAAAATTAATTCAAGATGGATTAGAGACTTAAATGTTAGACCTAATACCATAAAAACCCTAGAAGAAAACCTAGGTAATACCATTCAGGACATAGGCATGGGCAAGGACTTCATGTCTAGAACACCAAAAGCTACGGCAACAAAAGCCTAAATTGACAAATAGGATCTAATTAAACTAAAGAGCTTCTGCACATCATTGTCCTATTTTCAAAGCAGAGCAGTTGCTTTTCAGAATTAAGTTTACACAGGCAAGTATTTTTCCAAATTGATAATTAAATGTCCTTGCTGTAGTCAGGGTTCTAACTTCAGTCATGGGGTAGCTACTGAAATTATATATTTTTAGATGTGTGTTTGTGTGTGTGTGGGCGTGTGTGTGTGTGTGTGTGTGTGCGTGTACATGATGGAAGGGGTGTCACGTAATTGAGAAGAATATTGAATAGACTGGCTCAGGTGGGGAAGCAGAATGAAACACCAAATCAAAGGCAAAACATCAACTGCGTACAGTGTTGCATAAATCAAAGGGGTGCCGGATGATATGGATGTGGTTTTAGTTGTGAAAATGAAAAAGAAAGGCTATATTTTGAAGAAAAATTGACTCCTTAGTAGAGATTAAAAAAACATAATTTTAAGGATGTGTGCTTTAAATAGGAAGATAATTATAAAATTAAATATGAAACTCAATGAAACTATTATAATAGGGTTTTTTTTTCCCAATGCCTGTTGAATTTCACAGACCTTACCAAAATCGAATACAAGATTTTCTTGAGTGTATTGTATGTATAACCTATCAAAATGGTTCAACAATTTCTCTAAGGCTTGCAACAAATTAAACAATAAATTGAACTTGCAACAAACTAAACGTTAAGCTTCAGGAAAGACTAGTATATTTACACGTAGAATCCTTATACTGCCTTAATGTTTATTCTTTTATCTTAAGGTCCCTGCCTGGAGGAAATTCATTTTCCTTTCTGTTTGATTGAAAGCTTGAAACAACCTCCCTCCCATATTTACAATAAGATCAAAATGGCATTTTATTTGCCCATCTGGAGATCACCAAATGCGTAAAGCTTGTCCGTGTGGAGGCCATCTGTTGTGAATGGAGACACACATGGAAACTTAATCCTTGAACTTCTTTTTTAACTTTCTCTTTTGCTTGCCTGAGTAGAAGGCAATTCAGACCTGTCACTTGTGATACAAACTGTAGGCCAGGACACACTGCTGCCTTTTAATGTCACAAACACTTTCATTTGCCCAACTGTGAGTACCTCTCTGAGAAGATCTAAAGGGTGAAAAAATGTTAGCACCATCTTTCATGACACAAATTGAAGGTTAGAGTCAGAGCTTTCCCTAATGGGCTATTGCGTGGGTTGCACTTAGAACAAGGGAAGAGTCTTGGGGAATCATAACCATACTTTTTTTTTGAAAGTACCCATGGTCTCTCTAAGTAATTCTGAATGTGGTGAATACGGAGAAAAACACTTTCTGACTCATTTTTTTTTTTTTAACTTTATGTCCTCACATGTTTCTATTTCAAGTTGAAGAAAATCATTTGGTTTAAAAATCATTTCAAAATGATGTTACTTATGGGGTAGGACAAATACATCACCAGGGACTGGACTTCCCAGAGACACTTTGGATATGGATAGAATTTTGCAGACTTGCACTGTTTTTGTCTTACTTAGATTATATACAGTTATAATTTCATGTCTTTATATATGTAAGTACAATTTCATGTCTGTAAATACCACAAGTCAGTATGTTAACTGGACTGGCTTGATGCTAAAACTCAGCGCACAGGTGTAAGCAAGGAGGCCACACAATCTTTGTCTACAAACTTTCTGCATCAGACTGTTTCATGAACCTTCGACGCTTTTAGCACCTGACTGGTTTGCCATTAAGGACAACAAAATTGCTTCTTAAACAATAATTTTAAGATCTCAGCTTTGCACTCTACATTGCCTTGTTCTTTAATTTTCCTCACATTCATTTTCAACATTTCTGTATGTAGTTCTGTTTGCTCTTATACTCTTTGCTCAAATGCCAGTCGTCTGTCCCATTCGTGATTACAACTTTTTTCTTGAAGTCATCTTAACCTTTATTTAAACAGCCTCTAAAACTTCTCAACGCTGCTACCAAAGTGATCCTTTCTTTCTGGATTTTTCACTCCCCAAAATTGATTTGTGTAGTGTTCTAAAAAAAGTTCAGTGGTAATTGCAATATCAATTTATTCCTTACTATTTTTAAAGAAAGCTGTGCTTTTGGTAATAACAAAAAATTGGAAACAACTTAAATGTTAGACCTTAGGGAACTGGATTAATGGATTATGGTGTATAAACATACTTGAATCTGAAGCAACCACCAAGGATTATTTTAGAGGAGTTGTTAACAATTTGGAAAATGTTCACAATAAATTGAAGGGGAAGACTGTATTAGAAAATAGTATGTGAGGTATCACCACATTTTTGTAATAAGAAATTTATGTGTTTGTGTAGAGAAAAGGACTGCAACTACAGAATCGAAATGTTAACTGTGCTTTTCTCTGATTGATGGAATTATTGGTGATTTCATTTTATTCTTTATGAGTTGTGCATATTTTTCAAATATTCTACAATGAAAGTATTTACTTTTAGAGCCAGAAAATTATTTTAGAAAATGGGCAAAACATATCACTTAAGAAGTGGCGTGATATAGTTTGGCTGTGTCCCCATCCAAATCTCATCTTGAATTGTAGTTCCCACAATCTCCGTGTGTCATGGAAAAGACCCGGTGGGAAGTAATTGAATCATGGAGGTGGTCCCCTCCATGCTATTCTTATGATAGTAAGTTCTCACAAGATTTGATGATTTTATAAGGAACTTCCCCCTTTGCTTGGTTCTCATTCTCTTTGTTGCCACCATGTGAAGAAGGATGCTTGCTTCCCTTTCTGCCATGGTTGTAAAATTTCTGAGGCCTCCCCATCCCTGCAGAAATGGGAGTCAATTAAATGTTATTTCTTTACAACTTACCCAGTCTTTGGTATTTCTTCATAGCACTGTGAGAATGGACTAATATATGGTGTTTGCCTTCTATTATTCAAAAACACTTATCTAAATTCAGACCTAAAAACTGGGCAGGTAAAATGGCATCACACCTCTAAACCAAGGAGCGGATGAGAATTCTATATTATGTATAGCAAATGAGCCAAACATCTGGGGTTTTAGGATACTTTCTGCTGTTTGAGACCAGTAGGTTATCTGATAACATTTAAGTCTACTTATGTTTCAATATTTCTAGAAATAGTAGCATGTACTATGTTTCCTCCACTCTAAATAAGACATTCTGGCAGCATCTTTCATTAGAGATTATTGTCAAGAGCATTAGCTCTTCTATATAAATCCTTTGGCTGAGCCCATCTCCTTCAGCTTCTTCAAAGTTTCACCTTAATCCCTTACTTTGTTCAGTATCCTTTATATTGGGTTATCTCATATCAACCTCAGAACCTTCTCACAATGACATATTTTTGAAATGTCTTTTCTGTCCTGTAAGAATATGTTAAGACATTCCCATGGCTATGTGACCATTCTTGACCAACTTGTAGCCCAGTCTGGCCTGGACAAAGAAGAGAGAAAAGGCTGCATGAGGTATCTGCAGGGAGATGTGCCTGAGGCAACTCCAGAGAACTTTTGAGCGCTCCCAGGAGTGAGGGTTGAGTATGGAGAAGGAAGAAGAGGAACAGCATGGTTGAGAGAGGTGCAGGCATGGCAGAGAAAGCTGGAAGGCCTGGCAAGGCCTCCTAAGGCTTTATGAGGAAAATGCAGCAGTGATCTTTAAGGATATGGAGGTAGCTTGTCAGCATCTGGGATGACTCCTCAAGTGCCCAGATGAAGAGATGACAATCAAATATGGGACACTCCCCACTACTCTTTTGATACCTTGACTCTCACTCTTTCTAGGCACCTGGGACGTATATGCAGACCTAGGGATTCATATCAACTGAAAGACCCAGTAGTGACCTAAAACTGAATCGACTGAAATTGACTTTCTTCTATCTATGAGAATGGGGTTAGGGATAGAAAATATGTTGAATTATGGCAAAAAATTATTTTGCATGCTTGAGTCTGTGGCCGGAGAATTATACGTGCCATAAACAGGGCAGAAATTTTGCTTAAATAGGTACTTTGCACAGGTATTATAAATATTTGTCTGTATAGTAAAGATAGATAAAGACAAACAGGTAGATACATAGGTAGATAAATAGATAGATTTCCATAGCTGAATTATTTACATACCATTTTTTTTCTGGCAATTCCCAATCTATTCCTTTTCAGCAGTGCCCAGGACTATTCCATCAACAATCTAGGACTTAATAGAAGCTTTTTAGAGGAAACTTATGAAGCAGAAAATACTAAGTATGTATCTTTATTATTTAGAATCTAAAATGACAGAACAGAATTCAGCATTTTCTCTAATGTAAAGCAAAGCTGTTCATTATCCCTGAAAATGTCAGGGATAACAACAAACAATAACAACAACAACAAACAAAACAAGAATAAACAAAACCTCAAACTAGTTTTGGATCTCTTTGTCTTATTCAAAAAGCCAAGAAGCCAAATCAGATGGAGTACTATCCTGCAAAGCTTTCGTCAAATCTTCCCTAAATTGTACACAAAGGACCCCAGGACATCATTTAGTTTAGCCCCTATGTTGGTCTTGGGATTCACAAATTCAAAAGCCTTTAGGATTTGGTGGATGATAAAAATGAGTAAAGGTGTGAAGAGTACAAAAGGAGTGGTTGGAACTCTGGCAAACTGGTCTAAGATATGACCTAAAGGATAAGCAGCAGCCAGACAGGAGTAGATGCTAGGAGAGAGTTCACAGGAAGATGGAAAAAGGGCTTGGGGGCCAATGGCAAGTGGGAACTTGGTACACTCTTGGAGGATGCTGAACAACAAAACCAGACAGATAAGCCAGGGACAAGATAACCATGAAGAATACTGCTCTGCTGCTTAGAATGAAAAGATTGATACGTTAACAATAACTTCATTCCTAAATCCCCTTCTTCTACCCCATCCCCAAGGTAGTATTGCCTCAATACTACAATTCTCTTCCCACCCCTAGATTTATTGAGGTATAAATAACCAAAAACTTGCATATATTTAACGTGTACAACATAATGCTTTGATGTACATATACCTTGTGAAATTATTACCACAATCAAACTAATCACCTCACATAGTTATCTTTTCTCTCTCTCTCTCTGTCTCTCTGCCTCTGCCCCCCCGCCCCCCGTGTGTGTATGTGTGTGTGTGTGTTGTGGTGGTGATGATGGTGGTGGTGGTGATGATGGTGGTGGTGGTGGTGGTGAGAACACTTAAGATTTACTCTGTTAGCAAACTTGAAGAATACAATACAATATTATCAACTGTAGTCACCTTGTCATTCATTAGATCTCCAGAATTTATTCATCCCACATAACTTAAATTTTGTACCCTTTGACCAACATCTCTCCATTCCCTATGCCTCTGTCCCCTGCTACCACTATTTTCTTCTCTGCTTCTATGAATTGGTCTTTGTTAGATTCTACATGTAAGTGAGATCATATAGTATTTCTCTTCCTGTATCTTGCTTATTTCACTTAGCGTAACACCCTCCAGGTTCATTCATTTCATAAAAATGGCAAGGTTTCCTTCTTTTTACGAGTGAACAATATTCTATTGAATATAAATATGTAGTACTATATTTTCTATCTCCATTCATCTGCTAACAGATAGTTTGATTCCATATCTTGACTATTGTGAATAATGCTGCAATAAACATAGGAGTGTAGATATCTCCTTGACATACTGATTTCATTTCCTTTGCGTGTATAAGCAGAAGAGGGATTGCTAAATCATATAGCAGTTCTGTTAATTTTATTTTTAAAATTCAATTATAGTTTTATCTCTCTATATTTTTCTTTATAGTTATACAATATTTTACATATTTATGGGTTACATGTGAGTATTTTTGTATGTATATATGTCTAATGATCAAATCAGTGAATTTGGAGCATCCATTGCCTTGAGTATTTATCATTTTTGTATGTTAACATTTTGAGTTCTCCCTGCTAAGCTACTTTGAAATACGTAGTATACTGTTGCTAACTATAGTCACCCTTGTCTGCTTTTGAACATTACAATCTTCTATCTAACAGTAAGCCTGTACCCATCCACCAACCTCTCTTCATTTTCCCCTCCTAGCCTCTAGTATCTATCATTCTATTCTCTATCTTCATGAAATAAAGTTTTTTGAGTCCAGATATGAGTAAGAACATGCAGTACTTGTCTTTCTGTGCCTGAGTTGTTTCACTTAACATAATGACCTCCAGTTCCATCCATGTTTCTGCAATGACATGATTTCATTATTTTTTTATAGCCAAATAGTATTTCATTGTGTACATATAGCACATTTTCTTTATCAATTTGTTGATGGACGCAGGGTGATTCCATATTATTTTTATTGTGAATAGTGCTGTAATAAACATGTAAGTACAGGTATCACTTTGATATACTGATTTTCTTTTTGTTGGATAGATATCCAGCAGTGGTGGGACTACTAAATCATATGGTAGTTCTATTTTTTTTTCTTTTTTGGGAAATCTCCTTACTATTTTCTATAGTGGTTGTGCTAATTTACATTCCCCAAACATTGCAGAGTTCCCTTTTCTTCACATCCTTGCCAGCATCTGGTTTTCTTTTTTTTTTTTTTTTTTTTTGGTCTTTTTAATAATAACCATTTGAATTGGGGTAAAATGATACCTAATTGTGGTTTTGATTTGCATTTCCCTGATGATTAGTGATAGTGAGCATTTTTTCATATACCTGCTGTTCATTTTTATGTCTTCTTTTGAGAATTGTCTATTCATGTTATTTTTCCACATTTTAATGAAATATTTGTTTTGCTTTGTTATTGTTGTTTGTATATTATTGTATATTCTAGGTATTATTCCCTTATCAGATGAATAGTTTGCAGATATTTTCTCCCATTTAACATGTTGTCTCTTCACTTGGTCAATTGTTTCCTTTGCTGTTCAGAAGGCTCTTAGTTGCATATAGTTCAATTTGTCTATTTTTGTTTTAGTTGTCTATGCTTTTGAGGTCTTAGCCATAAAATATTTGTTTATACCAATGTCTGGAAGTGTTTTCACTGTGCTTTCTACTAATAATTTTATAGTTGCAAGCCTTACATGTAAGTCTTTAGTCCATCTTGAATTGATTTTTGTATATAGTGAGAAGTAGAGGTCCAGTTTCATTCTTCTGACTATGGATATTTAGTTTTCCCAGCACCATTTATTGAAGATGGTGTCCTTTCCCCAGTGTATGTTCCTGGCATTTTGTCAAAAATTAGTTGGCTGTAAATATGTGGATTTATTTCTGGATTCTCTATTCTGTTCCATTGGTCTGTGTGTCTATTTTTATACCAATAGCATGCTGGTTTGGTTACTTTACTCTTATAATATATTTTGAAGTTGGGAAGTGTGAAGCCTCCAGCTTTGTTTTTTCTGCTCAGGATTGCTTTGGCTATTCTGGCTTTTTCATTTCTTTCTTTCTTTCTTTCTTCTTGGTTCCATATGAATTTTAGGATTTTTTTTCTATTTCTGTGAAAAATGGTAGTGGTGTTTGATAGTGATCACATTGAGCCTGTATATTGCTTTGGGCTATATGGCCATTTAAATTATATTAATTCTTTTGATCCAGGAGTATGGGATGACTTTCCATTTGTTTGTGTCCTCTTCAACTTCTTTCATCAGTGTTTTAGTCTTCCTTGTAGAGATATTTCACCTCCTTAAATTTATTCCTAGGTATTTTTTGTAGCTACTGTAAATGGATTGCCTTCTTGTTTCTTTTGGCTATTTGATTGCTGGTATATAAAAACACTACTGATTTTTGTACATTGATTTTGCATGCTCCAACTTTACTGAATTTGCTTATCATATCTAAGAGATTTTTGGTGGAGGGAGTCTTTTGGCTTTTCCAAATATAAGAGCATGCTATCTGCAGTCAACCAAAATGCCCATCAATGATAAACTAGATAAAGAAAACATGCTACATAAACACCACGGAATACTATGCAGCCATTAAAGGAAAAAGATCATGTCCTTCGCAGGGACATAGATTGAGCTGGAGTCCATTATCCTTAGTAAACTAATACAGGAACAGAAAATCAAATACCACATGTTCTCACTTATAAGTGGGAGCTGAATAATGAGAACACATGGACACATGAGGGATGGGAAACAACACACACCAGGGCCTGTCGGAGGGTGGGGGGTTGGAGGAGGAAAAGCATCATAGCTAATAAATACTGGGTTTAATACCTGGGTGATGGGATGATCTGTGCACCAAACCACCATGGCACACATTTACCTATGTAACAAACCTGCACATCCTGCATGTGTACCCCAGAACTTAAAATAAAAGTTGGAAAAAAAGGAGATTATGTCATCTACAAAAAGGGACAATTTGAATTCCTCTTTTACAATTTGGATCCCTTTTATTTCGTTTTCTTACCTGATTGCACTGGCTACAATATTCAGTACTATGTTGAATAGGAGTAGTGAAAGTGGATATCCTTGTCTTGTCCCAATTCTTAGAGGAAAGGCTCTCAATTTTAACCCATTCAGTATAATCTTAGCTGTGAATTTGTCATGTATGTCCTTTATTATTTTGAGATGTAATCCCTCTATACCTAGTTTGTTGAGAGGTTTTCTCATGAAAGGATATCCAATTACATCAAATATTTTTCTGTGTCTATTGAGATGATTATATGGTTTTTGTCCTTCATCCTGTTGATGTGATATATAATATTTACTGATTTCTGTATGTTAAAACATTCTTGCATCCCTGATATAAATCCCACTTGATCATGGTGTATTATCTTTTTGATGTGCTGTTGAACTCAGTTTGCTAGTATTTTGCTGAGGATTCCTGTGTTTATGTTCAGCAGGGGTATTGGCCTGTAGTTTGTGTGTGTGTGTGTGTGTGTGTGTGTGTGTGTGTGTGTGTGTTCTTGTCTGGTTTTGGTATCAGATTAATGCTGGTACCATAGAATGAGTTAGGGAGAATTTTCTCCTCTTCAATTGTTTGGAATAGATAGAAGAGCATAGATATTAGTTCTTTATATGTTTGGCAGAATTTGGCAGTGAATGTACTCAGTCTTGGGCTTTTCCTTTTTGGGAGACATTTTATTACTGAGTTAATATTGCTACTCATTATTAGTCTACTCAAGTTTTTAATTTTTTCCTGATTCAGTGTTGGTAGGTTTTATGTTTTCTGGAATTTATTCATTTCCTCTAGGTTTTCCAGTTGTTCATAATAGTTGTTCATAACAGTCTCTGATAATCTTTTGTATTTCTGTGGTATCAGCTGTAATGCCTCCTTCTTCATTTTTGATTTTGTTTATTTGGGTTTCCTTCTTTTCATGGTTAGTCTAGCTGGTGGTTTATTTATTTTATTTATATTTTTGAAGAGCCAACATTTTGTTTTGCTGATTCTTTTTATTTTAGAGCTCTATTTCATTTACTTCTGCCTTAATCTTTAATATTTCTCTTTTTCTGCTACTTTTGGGTTTGGTTTATTCTTGCTTTTCTAGTTCTTTGAGGTACGTTGTTAGATTGCTTATTTGAGACCTTCCTATTTTTTGATCTAGGTGTTTATTGCTATAAACTTCGCTCTTAGTATTGCTTTTGCTGTATCCCACAGGTTTCGGTAGGTTGTGTATCCATTTTCATGTGTTTCAAGATATTGTTTGATTTATAACTTAATTTCTTTATTGACCTAATGGTTGTTCAGGAGCATGTCATTTATTTTTTATGTATTTGAATGTTTTCCAAAATTGCTTTAATATTTATTTCAAGTTTTATTCCACTGTGGTCTGAGAAGATACTTGATATGATTTTGATTTTTAAAAATTTGTTTTTTTGTTGTCTAACATAGGTTTTTTTCTGGAGAGTGTTTCATGTGCTGATAAGAAGAATGTGTATTCTGCAGCTGTTGTATAAAATGTTCTGTAAATGTGTGTTAGGTCCATTTTTTCTAAAGTCCAGTGGGTGTTAAAAATTCCCTGTTATTATTGTATTAAAGTCTATCTCTCTATTTAGATCTAGTAATATTTGCCTTATGAATCTGGTTGCTCTAGTGTTGGATGCATATATATTTAAAATTGTTATATCCTTCTCCCTGGATCAATCCCTTTATTGTTATGTAATGGACTTTGTCTTTTTTAAAAACTGTTTTTGACTTAGAATATCATGTATGTGATATCAGCATAGCTACTCCTGCTTGCTTTTGGTTTTAATTTGCATGAAATATCTGTTTCCATCTCTTCATTTTCAGTCTGTATGTGTTTCTATAGGTAAAATGTGTTTCTTATAGGCAGCATACAGTTGGATCTTTCTTATTTTTTATTTTTGACAGGGCCTTACTCTGTTACTAATGCTGGAATGAAGTGGCAAAAGTATGGCTCACTGCAGCCTTGACTTTCTATGCTCAAACAATCCTTCTACCTCAGCCTCCCAAGCAGTTGGGACTACAGGCACATGCCACCATGCTTGGTTAATATTTAATATTTACTTTTTTGTAGAGATAGGGACTCACTATGTTGCCCATGTTGGTCTTAAACTCCTGCCTCAAGTAATCCTCTCACCTCGGCCTCTTAAAACATTAAGACTACAGGCATGAGCCACAGCACCCAGTCATTAAAAAAAAAAAATCTTTCAGCCAGTCTATATATTTTGAGTGGAGAATTTAATTCATTTACATTCAAAGTTATTATTGATATGCGAGGTTTTGTTCCTGTCTTCATATTGTTAATTATTTTCTGATTGTTTCCCATCTTCTTTGATCCTTTCTTTTTCTCTTATGTTTGTCATCATGGTTTGGTGGTTTTCTGTAGTGATGATTTGAATCCTTTCTCTTCTTCATTTGTGTGTTGGCCTTACCAGTGTGTTTTGTAATTTTGTGTGTTTTCATGATGGTAAATATCATCCTTTTGCTTCCTGGTTTAGTACTCGTTTGAGAATTTCTTGTAGGGCTGGTTTAGTGGTAATAAATTTTCTCAGCTTCTGCTTGTATGGGAAATACTTTATTTCTCCTTCATTTATGAAGGATAATTATGCTGGATATAGTATCTTTGACTGGCAGTTTACTTCTTTCAGCACTTTAAACATATCATCCCATTCTCTCCTAGCCTGTAAGGTTTTGCTGAGAAATCCATTGTTAATTTAACGAAGATTCCTTTATAGGTGACTACACACTTTTCTCTTGCTGTTTTAAGAATTCTTTCTTTGTCATTGACTTTAGATATCTTTATGTACTGTGAAGAAGAGTTTTTTAATTCTATCTGTTTGGGGATTGCTAGGCTCTTTGCATATGGCTGTCCTAATCTCTTTCTAGACTTGGAAGCTTTCATGTACTATTTTGTCAAATAAGTTTTCTAAACCATTTATTTTCTCTTCACCCTCTAGTACCCTGATAATTTGAATATTTGGTTACTTTATGGTGTTCTATATGTCAGGAAGGCTTTACTCATTCTTCTAATTTTTTTTCCTTTTTTTCTTACTGGCTTATTTAAAAAGATGTGATTTAAGTTCTCAGATTCTTTCTTCTTCTTGATTTAGTCTATTGTTGAAGCTTGTATTTCATTCAATAAATTATTCAGTTCCAGAATTTCTGGGGTCTTTTAAATGATATTGGTCTCTTTGGTACATTTGTCATTCATATTGTGAATTGTTTTCTGATTTCTTTTCAGAATTTTCCTGTATCTCACTGAGCTTCTTTTGAATCAATAATCTGAATTCTTTTTTCGGGATCTCATGAATTTCTTTTCAGTTGTGATCTGTTGCTGGAGAACTATCGTGTTCCTTTGGAGGCATCGTTTTTCCTTGCTTTTTCATGTTTCCTGTATCCTTATATTGATATTTGTGCATCTAGTGTAATGGTCATTTCTTCTACTTTTCTACTTTTTGAATTTGTTTATATATGGGACGATTTTTTCCTGAAGATAATTTATCTATAGTGCTGGTGGGGTAGGGCACTTTGGCTGTAATTCTTGCTGCAGTAGTGTAATCTCTGCATCATTTCTTCAGCTGTAAACAGCAACAGTGGTATCTGATTTTTTTCAGTGTCTCAGGGTGCTGTTATTAGTGGAGGCTGTGGTGAAGTCTTGCTGGGGACTGGAATGCCATGTAGGCCAGTCTTTTGGCCCCAGTGGTGGTAGTGGCCAGCTGAGCATGCCTGTTTTGGGGCCCTAGGGTGGTGTACACTGGTACTGGTGCTGGCAGGTCCAGGCAGGCTAATTCTTGGACCTCCAGGTGGCATACTCAGATGCCAGTAGTGGCACCAGTGGGCTGGGCAGATGGGTGTGTTCTCAGGCCCCTGGGCAGCTGGTGTGACATGGGCACTGGCACGGGCAAGATGACCCTCTGTGTCTTAACAGTTGTGTGTGCTGATGTAGGCAGTGGCTACAGTGGGCTAGATGGTTCAGTCTCCAGGCCAGCAGGTGGCACATGCAAGTAGGTGCCAGCTGAGGATGTGGTGACCAAGTGGATAGTACTAACTTCAGGGCCCTTTGTGGGAGTGTTAAGGTACCAATAATGGTGGACTGGTTTGAGAATATCCCTGGCCTCTAAACTGGGTGCTCTGGCTTGGGATGGCAGTGGAGGGTTGGGGACTTGCACAGCTAGACCAGGTGGTCTTATCCTCAGGCCTTCTGATGAAGTGTGTGGGTGCCAGCCATAATAGGGAAAAGTGGGGTAATCCCCAGCCCATCTGAATAATGCTAAGCTCAAGGGTGGCAGTGGCTGCAATCCTGCCCTGTTATAAGGGAAGGCAGGTCTGCTGGTGGGTGGGGAGCAAACACATCACTTGTGACTCAGCTCTGGTAGTGTTCATGCTTAAGTCTCTGCTATAGTAACCCCGCCTCAGTCATGCCTTAGCCGCAGCTGCAGTGGCCTGTGGTTGCTCATGTAACCCTGGGAGCATTGGTCTGTGCTTCTCTCTCTCTTTTTTTAAAATTATACTTTAAGTTCTAGGGTACATGTGCACAACGTGCAGGTTTGTTACATATGTATACATGTACCATTTTTTTTTTCTCCTTGATTTCTTTTAATTTTGGGAAACACTGAATTGTTGGATGTTAGTCAGGAATATTATAAGGCTTAAGAATATGGTTTAATATTTCATAATTGTAAACGTGTGTGTGTGTGCATCTGTGTGCATGTGTGCATGCATACACATGTGTGGGATCAGCAATATAATTTGCAGAGCCCAGTGCAAAATGAAAGTAGAAGTCTCCATGCTCAAAAATTATTTAGAATTTCAAAATGGCAACAGCAGATCATTATACTAAGTTCTGAGCATGAAGCCATGTGCATAGGTTGCATGTCTGTGAAGCTGGCCTTGTTTGTATACATATATTTTTAATTCAACAGTTTTAGGGGAACAGGTGGTTTTTGGTTACATGGATAAATTCTTTAGTTGTGATTTCTAAGATTTTGGTGAATCCATCACCTGAGCCATGTACATACACTGTACCCAATATATAGTATTTTATCCCTCATTCCCCTCACAGGCTTCCCCCTGAATCCCCAAAGTCTATTATATCATTCTTATGCTTTTGCATCCTTATAGTTTAGCTCCCATTTATGATATTATCTGCCTGGACCTGCTAATACCAGTACCTGTGTACACCACTCTAGGGCCCCAAAGCAGAGATGTTCAGCCTGCCATTGACACCAGTGGAACCAAAAGACTAGCCTACATGGCATTCTAGTCCCCAGCAAAACTTCACCACAGTGTCCACTAATACATGACATTTGGTTTTCTGTTCCTGAGTTACTTCACCTAGACTAATGGCCTCCAACTCCATCCAAGTTGCTGCAAAGGCCATTGTTTTGTTCCGTTTTGTATCTGAGTAGTATTCCATGGTGTATATGGAATTTTCTTTATCCACTCGGTTAATGGGCATTTAAGTTGGTTCCATATATTTGCAATTACGAATTGTGCTCCTATAAACATGTATGTGCATGTGTCTTTTTATATGATGACATCTTTTCCTTTGGGAAGGTACCCATTAGTGGAATTGCTGGATCAGATGATAGTTCTACTTTTAGTTCTTTAAGGAATCTCCATACTGTTTTCCATAGTGGTTTTACTAGTTACATTCCCATCAGTAGTGTAAAAGTGTTCCCTTTTCAACATATCCATGCCAATGTCTACTATTTTTTTATTTTTAACTATGGCCATTCTTGCAAGACTAAGGTGGTATCTCATTGTGGTTTTAATTTGCATTTCTCTGACAATTAGTGATGGTGAGCATTTTTTCATATGTTTGATCATTGTTTGTATATCTTCTTTTGTGAATCATCTATTCACGTCCTTTGCCCAGTTTTTGATGGAATTACTTGTTTGTTTTTTTTCTTGCTGATCTGTTTGAGTTTCTTGTAGATTCTGGATATTAGTTCTTTGTTAGTTGCATAGTTTGCAAATATTTTCTCCCACTCTATGGTTTGTCTGTTTACTCTGCTGATTATTTTTTCTTCTGCACAGAAGCCTTTTAGTTTAATTACATCCCATTTATCTATTTTGCTTTTGTTGCATTTGCTTTTGGGTTCTTAGTTGTGCTTCTCATTTTCCTCAGCCCTGGTGCTGCTGGGCTCCAGGACACTGTGCAGTCTGTTATGGGTAGAACTCTAAAATGGCTCCTTGCTGTAGCTGCTTAGGTTTCAGGGAATGTGTGAGACCTAGCATGGGCTCCTTCTCTCTAACTGTGCCATCACAGTTAGATTGTGTAATCTCCTGGCAGCTCCATATGTTAATTCCAGGGCGAAAAGATGGTTGAGGGACTCTCTCATAGCTAGCTAGGATTGTAGAAGTCCACGGTGGGAATGTGGACTGTTGAAGGGCTCTCACTTACCTTTTGGTAGTTCTGTTTTAATTTTAAGGAATCTCCCTACCATTTTCCATAATGGAAAATGGTACAAATTTATATTTCTACTAACAGTGTACAACAGTTCACATTATTCTACATCTTTACCAACACTTGCTATCTCTTGTGTTTTTTAATAATAGCCATTCTAACAAGTGTGAGGTGATTCTCATTGTGGTTTTGATTTGCATTTTTGTGATGATTAGTGGTGTTGAGCACTTTTTCATATACCTATTGGGCATTTGTGTGTGCTCTTTTGAAAAATTTCTATTCAGGTATATTGCTTTTATTTAAATTGGGTTATATGATTTTTTGCTGTTGAGTTGTATATGTTATTTATGTATTTTGGATATTAACCCTTTGTCAGATATATTGTTTTTAAATGTTTCCTCCCATTCTGTAAGTTGTCTTTTCATTTTATTGGTTGTTTTCTTTCTTATGCATAAGATTTTTAGTTGATATAGTTCCCTTGTTGGCTTTTGTTTTCGTTGTCTGTGCTTTGGGAATCATATCCAAAAAAATTATTGCCAAGAGTAATGTCAAGGAGCTTTTTCTCTATGTTTCCTTCTAGGAGTTTTACAGTTTCTGGTCTTACATTTATTTAATTTTTCAATTCATTTTGAGGTAATTTTTGTGTATAGTGTACAATAAGGATTCAAATTCATTCATTTGCCTGAAGATATCCAATTTTCATAGCACCATTTGTTGAAGACCCTATCCTTTCCCTGTTGTGTATTCTTGGTTTCTGTTTCAAAGATTATCAACCACATATGTGTAAGTTTATTTTGGGGCTATCTATTCTGTTCCGTTGGCCTATGTGAATGTTTTTATGCCAGTACCATACTGTTACTATAGCTTTGTGGTGAACTTTGAAACCAGGTAGTGTGATACCTCCAGCTTTGTTTTTTTGGTTTTTGTTTCTTGTGTTTTTTTAATTGCAGATTGTTTTGGCCATTTGGGGTCTTTTTTGGTCTCATACAAATTGTAGTGGCTTTTTTTCTATTTCTGTGAGGAGTGACATTGGAATTTTGATAAGAATTGCATTGAACCTATAGATCACTTTGGATGGTATGAATATTTTAGCAATATTAACTTAATCAATCCATGAACATGGGATGTCTTTTCATTTATTTGTGTCTTCTTCACTTTCTTTTATCAGGGTCTCATTGTTTAGTATACATATCTTTCACCTCTTTGTTAAATTTATTCCTAAGTATTTTATTCTTTTTGATGATAAATGGGATTCTTTTCTTAATGTCTCTTTTTTAGGTAGTTTATTGTTAGTGTACAGAAACACAACTAATTTTGCATATTTGTTTAGTATCCTACAACTTTACTAAATTAGTTTATTAATTCTAACAATTCTGATGGAATCTTTAGGATTTTCTACATATGAGATCATGCCATCTGAAAAGAGAGATAATTTGACTTCTTTCTTTCCAATTTGGATCCTTTTTTTTCTTTAGCTTCTCTAATTGCTCTGGCTATGACTTTGAATATTGTAGTTAATAGATGTGGCAAGGGTGGACATTCTTGTCTTGTTCCTAATCTTAAAGAAAACTGTCACCTTTCCATTGGTAAGTATGATGTTTATTGTGGGTTTGTCCTATATTTTCTTTATTATGTTGAGGTACTTTTCTTTTGTGCTTAAGTGGTTGACAAGTGTCTTTTTTAATTATAAAAATATATTGTATTTTGTCAAATGCTTCCTCTGCATCTATTGAGATAATCATGTGATTTTAATCTTTCATTATATTAATGTGATGCATCATGTTTATTGATTTGTATATGTTGCACCACTTTTTCATCTCAGGGATAAGTCCCATTTAGTCACGATGAATGATTCTTTTAATGTGCTGTTGAATTGGGTTTCCTAGGATTTTGTTGAAGTTTTTTGCATCCATCCACATCAGAGTTACTGGCTTGATTTCATGTTCTTGTCTAACTTTGGTATGAGGGTAATGCTGGCTTCATGAAATGAGTTTAAAAGCACTCCATCCTCAAGACTAAGCAAAAAGAAGAAATCTGGAGGCATCACATTACCTGACATCAACCTACACTATAAGGTCATTGTCACCAAAACAGCATCGTACTGGTATAAAAATATGCAAATAGACCAATGAAACAATAAAGAACCCAGAAATAATGCGAAATACATACATCCAACTGATGTTTGACAAAGCAAACAAAACGTAAGGTAGGAAAAGAATGCCCTATTCAACAAATGGTGTTGGGATAATTGGAAAGCCAGTATCCAATAGAAGAAAGAAACTGGATCCTCATCTGTCACCTCATACAAAAATCAACTGAGTATGGATCAATACTTAAATATAAGACTTGAAACCGTATAATTTCTAGAAGATAACATCAGAAAAACACTTCTAGACATTGGCTTAGGCAAAGACTTCATGTCCAAGAACACAAAAGCAAATGCAGCAAAAACAAAAATAAATATATGGGACTTAATTAAACTAAAAAGTTTCTGCACAGCAAAATAAACAATCAGTAAACAGACCACCCACAGAGTGAGAGAAAGTCTTCACAATCTATACATCTGCCAAAGGAGTAATATCCAGAATCTACAAGGAACTCAAACAAATCAGGAAGAATAAAACAAACAAATCCATCAAAAAATGGGCTAAGGACATGAATAGACAGTTCACAAAAGAAGATATACAAATGGCCAACAGACATATTAAAAATGCTCAGCATTGCTAATGATCAGGGAAATGCAAATCAAACCACAATGTGATACCATCTTACTTCTGCAAAAATGGCCATAACCAAAAAATTAAAAAATAATGGATGTTGATGTGGATATTATGTAAAGGGAACACTTTTACACTGCTGGTGGGAATGTAAACTAGTACAGCCACTATGGAAAACAGTGTGGAGATTCCCCAAATAACTAAAAATGAACTAACATTTTATTCAGCAATCCCACTACTGGGTATCTACCCAGAGGAAAAAAGGTCATTATACAAAAAGATACTTGCACACACATGTTTATAGCCACACAATTCTTAATTGCCAAAATATGGAACCAGCCAAAATGTCCATCAATCATTGAGTGGATAAAGTAATTGTGGCACACACACACACACACACACACACACACACACACACACCATGGAATACTATTCAGCCATAAAAAGGAATAAAATAATAGCATTTGCAGCAATTTGGGTGGAACCGGAGACTGTCATTCTAAGTGAAGTAACTCAGGAATGGAAAAGCAAACATTGTATGTTCTTACTCATAATTGGGAGCTTAGCTATGAGGATGCAAAGGCATAAGGATAATACAATGAACTCTGGGGACTTGGGGAGAAAGAATGGGAGGTGGGTGAGCAATGAAAGACTACAAATTGGGTACAGTGTATACTGTTTGGGTGATGGGTGCACCAAAACCTCACAAATCACTGCTAAAGAACTTACTCGTGTAATCAAACAACACCCATTCCCCAAAAACCTACGGAAATAAAAATTTTTTAAAAGAAAAGTGTTCCCTCCTCTTCAATTTTTTGAGAGTTTGAGAAGGATAGGCATTAATTCTCAACATGTTCATAAGAATTAATCCATGAAGCTACATTGTCATGGGCTTTTGTTTGTTGGGAGGTTTTGATTACTGCTTCAATCTCCTTAGTCATAATTGTTTTGCTCAGATTTTCTGTTTATTCATGATTCAGTCTTGGCAGGTTGTGTATTTCTAGAAATTTATCCATTTCTTCTATGTTATCCAATTTGCTGGTCTATAATTATTCATGGTAGTCTCTTACAATGCTTGGTATTTCTGTGGTCTTAATTGTAAAGTCTCCTCTTTCATTTGTAATTTTATTTATTTGAGTCTCTCTTTTTCTGTTGGTTAGTTTAGCTAAAGGTTTGTTGATTTTTTTTTAAGACAGATCCTCACTCTGTCGCCCAGGCTGGAGTGCAGTGGTGCCATCTCAGCTCATGGCAACTTCTGCCTGCTGGGTTCAAGCAATTCTTTAGCCTCAGCTTCCTGAGTAGCTGGGATTACAGGCATCTGCTACCAAGTTTGGCTAATTTTTGTACTTTTAGTAGAGATGGAGTTGCACCATGTTGACCAGGCTGCTCTTGAACTCCTGACCTCAAGTGATCCACCTGCCTCAGCTTCCCAAAGTGCTGGGATTACAGGTGTGAGCCACTGTGCCAGGCCAGGTTTGTCAAATTTTATCTTTTCAAAAAGCCAACTCTTAGTTTAGCTGATTTTTTTTTTTCTAGTCTCTATATTATTTATATTTGCTGTGATCTTTATTATTTTCTTCCTTTTACAGATCTTGGGCTTAGTTTTTTTCTTCTTTTTCTAGTTCCTTGAAGAGTAGCATTAGATTGTTTGAGGTCTTTCTGTTTTCTAAATGTACACATTTATTACTATGAATTTTCCTTTAGAACTGCTTTTGCTGCATTCTGTAAGTTTTGATATTACAATTCTCTTTGAGAAGACTCAGCTTTGAGAAGACTCCCTCTGTGATCAATATATTTTCCTCCAATTTCTTAGAGTGTGGTCTCTTATACAAAATATTTTTACAACTCACTTCAATCAGGTAAATATTATTTAAAATTAATTTTATTTTAAAACTGCATGGCAGACAATTTTGAATTATGTTTAAGTTTTTCCATCAACTTTGGCCTACACAAACTGTATAGGCTTTGCTCACATATGCCAATGTTATTTTCACTTCCATTTCATCTGTTTTCTCCCTCCCACTTTTAACAGCTAATGTGTGGATAGTATTATCATATCAATTCTTTAGCAGTTCATGGTGAAATCACTTTAAATCTACATTGGTTTTCTGTTTAAATATTAACTTAAACATATGAAGTGATGACAGCAATGTCATGAAATCGATTGGGATTACTATTAAGAAAGTAATTGTATTGATTTTTGAAAACTTGACTTGTTATTCATTAAGTGTTTCTGTATAAAAAGTCAGATAAAAATGGAACCAACCTGAAAAATGGCACAGGATTTTGTTCAGCCTTATAACCATGACCAAAGCCACCCTATAAATGCTTGCTTTATCATTTCTTTCCATCTTTCTCCATCCATTAGCCTCTTACTTAATATCGAAGACTCAACTCTAACCCTAATTCGTTTGTAAAGTCTTCCCTCACTACCTCAACTGCTAGTGCTCTGGTACCTCCTCTGATCTTCTAGTTTAACTATTCTTTGAAAAGTGGTCATTGATCAAATATTTATTGAAAGTTGTATTTGTTATAAAGCAGTGAAAAAGCAAACCAACATTTCCTTGAGCATATAGTCAACTGAGGTAAGTTACATGAGGAAAAAGTAGAAGATACTGTGGGAAAGGACAATGGGGGACCATTCTAGAGGGGGGATCCATGGAAGATCTCCTTGAGACAATGACTTTTAGTTCGTGTCCTGATTGTTGGAGAGGATGAATTAGGAGGGGAAGAAGGCAGTAGGTTCTAGTTATAGGGAACAGTGTGGTATCCTGAAACTTGGAAGAACTTAAAGCATTTCAGGAACAAAGAAAAGCCCAATGTATTTGGAGTCAGGCAAGTGAGGGAGAGAGCACAGAGAGATGAGGTTGAGGGGAAGAGTGGGGCTGGATTATGCAGGGCTAAATAGAATGTTTTAAAAATGGTGAACTTTTCTTGACATCAATGGGAAGCCTTTATCATCAAGCAGGGCTATGACAGAGTATATTTGGATTTCATGAAAGATCTTTTTGACTCTTGTGAGAAGGATAGACTGCAGGAGGCAAAGGAAGATTAAAGAAAGCCAGTTAGGAAGTTTCTGCACCTATTAAAGGTAAGAGATGATGGTGGCTGGTACTAGTGAGGTAGTAATGGAAATAAAGAGGTGAACATATTTGAGATGTAACTGATTATCTGTATCACTCATTTGGCACTTATGGCATATTGCTCTGAAATTAAAAAAATTGCGTGTCTTTTCCTCACTTCTACCTCTCCTCCCTGAAGATAGGGACTATATCTTTTATTTCTCATGGTGACTTGAACAGAATGGATACTATATGAAGACTGGTGAGTTGATTTAAAAATGTAATAGAGGAGCAGACTTTATATTTCTGTTATTACCACTACCTGATTTCTTTTAAACCTAAGCTTGATTTCTTTTAGGATCTTATAGTCTTCACTTTCTCATGGCCCCATCCCCATCCTCGCTTGTCCTTCCTTATCCTGACCGCACTTAAAAAATATGACTTTGAAGCAAAATCAAGTTAAACATGGTAGCAGATAAAGATATTAATAAATTTTCATTAGTCTCTCCTTCTGTATATTGTACAAACATATTTATTGAAACTCTTTATGAATAAAAACGCCTTCTTTTTAAGGAATTCTAGAAAACCCCAAAGAGACTACCACATCAGAAGTAGAGCACAGACCATCATTCACTTGTTTCATTTTCTCTGTGGCAAGTGAAGGTGTGAATTATGCCACAGAAATTACTCCAGCAAGAGCAGCTGCTGGGACAGGGCTTCTAGAATGAGCAACACTTGTTTGGTGTAATCTTAGAAGCACCCAAATATCCTCCTCTCCTAGGGTTCTCTTGTTCAGCTTGCCAGGCTGTGCGGCCTCTGGAGTCCTGCAGTCAGCCCTCCTTTGGGTTAGTGCCTACCATGTTATTGGACACAAGCACTCCCCAATATCCCAAGGTTTTCTGCAGTCATTGTGGCCTTGTAAAACTCTGTGTCTCTATGCTGTGATAGACGAAGTCTACAGTACTTTTAAATGCAGACGTTTTAGGATTGTATTTTATTAGTATCTTACCATATATTAATCTAGTGAAGTGAATTCAGATATCCAGGGAGATTTCTGAAGGAAAGCTCTAGTGCATGGGGCATTGCCTGGAGCACTGCATGGAGCACAGCTGCCTCCTCCCTCACCACTGTCCTTCAGAGCCATAGGCCTCACAGGCTTTTTAGGGAACAAACTCCTGCTTTGCCTGACAAGTCAGATGATGTTCAGCATCAAGAAGATTTCTAGTCATGACCATAGGAATATTCAGGTATAATAGAGCCTCCAAAAGTGACAGGAATGTCTTAATATAGGCATATGCTGGAAAAAAGGTTGAATAGTTTTTTCCAAGGCCCCAGTCTGAAATAAACGAACAAATAAAAGTTAGGGAAGGACAACTGGACTCTGTTATTCTTGCAGCAGGAGGAACTCTGGGTAGGCATGGCTTTTACGATTCTTCTCTTAATCCCTGGCACCTAGCACAGTGTGGCATACCATAAGCACACTGTCAATGTTTATTGAATGAATGGAAGACACATTCCGGTGCCAGCAGGGTGGGAGTTCCTTAATGTGCACATACCACCTGCCTTGAGTGGGTAAGGAACAGTCCCAGCTAGGCTTTAAAAGTAACACCTTCTTAAGGTGGCTTGGTGAGGCATGGAGAGTGAAGGTGCAGAGGGAAGGAATGTCACTCATGGTTTCCCAAAGGCTATTCCAGCCTTTATTTGACCCGAGGAATAATGCTTACATAGGGTGGCAGGCTGATTGAAGCATGTGGGAAAATTACCCTTTTCAGTGAGAGTTGTCAGAAACAAGTCTCCAAAGCAGAAGAAAATGGAATCTGCTGTTTTTCTTCTTGTGAGTGTCTGGTTGTCTAGAAAAATCCCAAAGCCTTGACTTTGAGCATTAGCTTTGCCCAGGTGCAGCCTGGTTTCTTTATCCCCATTAAAATCCACCAAGGGGACTTGTAACGTGCCGCAGAAATAATAGAGATGTAAGGTGGAATTTACACATCTGGAGAGCTTTTAATGAATGAGGAAATGGGGATGGTTACCTGGCAACCCTGAGTAAGTGCAAATTAATCCATTTTTATTTGATGTCAGGAGGGCAGTCCAAGGCTTCCACTCTGTTGGGACAGAATGAAAGCTGATGATGCTCTAGTGGAGTTTGGGGATTTTGTTTAATTTTAATTTCATTCTCATCTTTATGCTTGGTACTTATCCTGCTGGCACAAAATTGAAATGGGTTAACTCTCCTATAGGCCTTTATTTGGAACAGTTATTCTAACTCATGAATCCTTATAAAATGTTGGTAATGCATGCCAGTAAAGTTCTGTTTCTCAGTTTGAAGCTTGTGAAGATCAAGGAGTTCAGTGTTAAGTTACTCTTCTGGTGTTGGCCAGAATAAAGGCAGAATTGTCAGACTGGTCACTTTGTTTACGGCTCCCTTCAATTGTGCCCTGCCTACCCAGACTGTGACAGTCTCATGGTATCTTGACTTTAACCTGAAGATAATTTATATTAAGGTATTAACAATACCTTAATACTGTTTTAATTCAATAAAATTAATTTTGTTAAATTTCATTGCATTTTTTTGTTATGAGTTTTGTTATGAAAATGCAATGGATAAAGATGATAGCTCCTTTTGATTTGTAAGAAAGACCTGATAGTTACAGACAGAGCTAACATCTCTGTGCCTAATACATTAATTTTTATTAAGAAGAGATATTGTTAATACCTTTATTTATGTTATTGTAGCTTAATTAAGATTTTATAGGTGGTATTGGTGACCACAGCTAATTCTAGGGGTTGTCATATTTTGTTTAGAGTTGCCATATTATGTGATATAGTGCCAAGTATATTAACTTGGGTAGCAGAAGCCATGTTACTATTCCTTAGCCATTCTGAGTTTCAGTGTAAAATGACAGTTATTCTTGATAAGCCCAAAATTCCTACCCAGGTTTAAATTCTATGACTTCATGACTATGTTTAAACTGAGATTAGGGAATGATTATATCTTAAAACTAAGAGAATTAAGTACATGCATGTGTACTCTAATAGAGTCTCATTTGTTCAAATGTTCTCTTTTTGGTGCTTAAAAAAAATTCCACTGGTGTTGTCTATTTATTGGAGACAGCCTGGGGGTCCTTAACCCCGACTTGATTCTTTTTTTTTTTTTTTTAACTCAAAACACTGCTTGGCTTTGGGTTTGAGTTTTTTGATTCCAGTGACCACCTGATCAGTCCTGCCTGTTTGCACCACACCCCCCACCTCCTTCAAAAGCTTGAGAATCCAGCCTGTATACTGGGACGAGCCCTGTAGGAGAACAACACTTTCCAATATGGACCTGAATATACTTTTCCTTGCTAGAGATTTTTCCCATCAGAATAATGAAGCATTTAACATAGTTTTTCTAATTCCTCTATTGTTATCATGGTTTGAAAACAAGAATGCTTGTTTCCAGATGTCTCATTTGACAGTACCCAGGAACACATGGGAATATTTTGTAGTGGCTGACAGAGTGGGTTGGAGAAAATAAAAAACAGATGGACACAGATTAACCCTATCTCTTCCTGGTCTAGGCTTCTCTCTGGATTCTAGTCATGGGATTTTTTCTACCAGTTTCATCTTATGAGGGCGATCACAAGCTTGGCAATGAATCAGAGGAAACCACTGAGTACTGGTTCAAGCACCCTGTGTGTAAATTCATGTTACGTTGTATACTGCCTGGTGTTGGGCAGTATTTTGTACCAGTTGATCTCTAGATGGCAAGAGGGAGATTTGGCCTGAATGAAACACTCTTCACTATTGCTGTTCAATAATGATAGTGACAGTCAGTACTCAAAGACCCTCTGAGTAAATTGGCATTGCTTCCTATTAGCCATAATTTCAATGCTGAATATGTATGTGGTCTTCTTTTGTGCTGAGCTATGGTAGACCACATAGTAACTTTTTCTACATAAGATCTAAAGACAAAGTGGACTTCTTGGCCCCATTTCTTTGAATCCATTATCATGATCTCAGCCTTCTGGATCTTTTTACTCTGATTATGAGAAGAGGTATGAGAAGTGAACAGAAACAGATATCTTCCTCAGAGTGATGAGCCTCACCATACCTTCCTTGAATGTCACAGGTTCAACACTTTTTTAGAAGATGGTTCAATTCTGTCTCCCATCATCAGTCTCATAGGCATGTCTTAGGTCCTACATACAGACCCTATGATAAGGATTATTGTCAAGCAATTGACTGATGGAGTACTCTCCAAAGAAGAGAAGTGAGAGAAGCAGGGTGGGGCAGTAAAGAATGCTAACCAAAGAAATTGTCTATCCTAGAAACTAGTTTCAGTCTGGCTGCATGAGGAAGCCTTGGGGAACAACGTACGCTACAGAGATGTTCTTGACTTGAGACAAGAGGACTGATTTGGTCTTTTGTACCCTCAGATCAAGTCAGTCTTTGGCCACTGGCTGTCCCTAAGAGGGAATAGGGCAATCTCCTAGTCCTCCTTGGTCAGGGGCAATTACCTGGAGAAGACAGCAAGTGTGTACCTTTTGCAGCCAATACCCATAGCAGGCAGGGCATGGGCACACTAGCCTAGGTAAGTGATCTTGGGGGGGGGGGGGCACCAAAAGCACCCACTATGGGTGGGAAGAGAGAGAAATAAGTCATCCCAAAGTTATTATGATGCAAGGGGGAAACAATTTATTCACTTGTTTTACCCAAAGCTCTACTCTTTACAATGGAATGTTCTTGACATGTATCAGAGCTTCTTCTTCTTGACAATAGAGCTGGTGGGAAGGAGAATCTTGAGCTATCCCCAGGGATTAGAGAATGTGTTTAATTTGGATCCAAAAGTTTCTGCATAGGATCCCTCTGGCAATAGAGAATAACAATATGGTTGATAGCTGCCCAGTTAGTTTTTAACATGGAGAAAAGTGATGTCTTTGGGATTTTCTCTACTTTCATTTAGTTATATTGCTTTTGAATGTTTGTACATCTTGGAAGATTGCTTCCATTCTTCATAACTGGGATCCAATAAAAACTTCCTAAAAGGAGGCACTAGGTTTGTGTACTTATTTCATTACTTCTGGGTCTCTAATTCATACATCGTCATTCTATCATTTTGGTAATAGTTGGAAAATTGTAGATTCTTGGAACCTAAATATTAGTTTATAAAATTTCGTAATTTCAAAAATGATATTCTAGAGCCCGAAAGTTAAATAACTTTTTCAGGTTATAGAACAAATTTATCCCAGAGGGAGAGAAAACTGAGCAGAAACTGGATTTGTGATACTGATTTTGATTTGCAATGCAGTTACTCATTGAGTTGTTTTTACCCCAGTATTCTTTTCTTATCAGTGATGACTATGAAGTCATCACGTTTTGATAATATTTTTTCACAGTCCTCTTAGGGTGAGGAGAGTTTTCAATACCCTCCTTGTAACAGGGGAACATTCCTCCTCCTCCTTCTTCCTTCTTTCTTTTACTTAAGAAGAAATTATAATCAAGTTGTTTAGATTGAAGGAAAATGATTATACCATGGTTACCATGGGTGGGGGTCATTGTGTATTAAGTAGTCATGTGCTGCTGTGTCTCAGTTTCTCTTGATTCCTTTTCTGCTAATAAGTGAATGTTAAGTGGGTTTTGGCTTTAGAGAAGGCTTTGCATCTTTCTCTTTCCTGTATATAATAAACACTTGCATTTGATGTTATATCCTGTGGCTGGCCAGAGGATCCTGGGAACCCAAGACCAATATTCTGGCTTAAAGAGACAGAGACTTTGGTTAGAATTCAAGCTGAAGCTGCATTTTCAACCCAATTTTATCAGAACTCAGCCTTGTGAGATTTAAGTGTGATGGGCAACATCAAATAAAGGCATACTTTTGATTATTCTTTTTTGTGTATATAATTGTTGGGAAACTTGTGGAAGAAGGGAATGATTTGCTGGGTAACATTCAGAAATTCCTCTGGTCAAATGTTATTAAATAATATCAAAATCATCCCTAGTATTATTATGATAGTGTTCTAGCTGGTGTATATTATGCATTAAACTTTAAAATTTAATAATGGATACCCTGACCAGGCAGGCATTATAATTACTAGCACAATAAATATTTGTAGATTAACTGAATTAATGGATTTATGAAAGGTGTTGAAGCACAGTAGAATAAGCCTTATACTCTTCAGTTAGACAGGGGATTCAAATACGGTTCTGCTCCTTACTAGATGTATGAATCTGGCAAATAACTTACTTTCTTTTTTATTCAATGCTCTTATCAGTGAAATGGAGAAAACCATAGTATTTGCTTTAGAGGATTGTTATAAAAATTAAATCATATCATGTACACATGAAGGGATTTAGCATAAATGTTACCTATCATTATTATGATTATGAGAACTCTGCACTTCTCTCAGGGTCTGGTGTCTATATCATGATTTTATACATAATTATATATGTTTTGCAGGAAAGTTCTGGATGAAAGTATATCAGCAGGACATTGTGAACTTCATCACTATCAATTCTGTGGCACTGCAGGCCTCACGGTGGACCAGGTGCCAATGCTTTTCCAGATCTGCCAAAAATTTACTCCTCAGGCAGACTTGAGGTTAAGCAACTGGTTGGTGAGTATGTCTGACTTCAGAAGTTCACAGATTTCTTAAGTATACCCCTTTATGATAATGGCTGGTTCTCTTTCTTCATCATTTGTGAGACAAGAAGAGTTTCAAGTTGCCTAAGTCTATTTTGATTAAGTCTGCTGTGTGGCAATGTCTGATCCATTAATGAATAACTTAAATGCTTACCGCAATCTATGCTTTAAGGACTACAGAATGCCATTTTCAGTTTGTCTGTACAAATAGTCCTTACTGAAACTTCTATTTAAATCTTGAGAGAAAGAGAAACTCCAATCAATTTTTCATATAGGCCAATGGCTGTTAAACACAGCTCACAGAGGCTATTAAATTAATGAATAGAACATTTGCCGAATGAAAATCTAATACCATTTGGAAAATTTGAGTCACTGAATCACATCAATCAATATATTCAAGTCCTTGAATATGTCTTGAGCAAAGGATTTTCCCACAAAGCAATATAAATAAGTTCCAGATAATGATGAAATTTGTTGCTCAATGTCATTTTTTCCAGCCTAACAAATATTTTAAATAGCATTTCAAAAAGTCTCCAATGCTTAGCTATACCAAAACAATGTAGACTTTAAAATGGAATCTAATGAAGTGGTCACTACTTAAAAGTTCATGTTGAAACATACTTCTTTTATTGTTTAGAATATTATTATTCAAAACCCTGTTAAGAAAACTTTTAAGAGGCCACCAAGGACATTAGATGTCAGGTTTTGAAATCAGACAAATCTACGTTTAGATTAGGTAAAGAAAATACTTTTTTCCTTCTTCTCAGTTTTCAGATTAAATGAAATAGCCCTCAAGCCTCTAATGCTTGTAACTAATATTGTATTACTTTCAAAATGTATTTTAGATGTAATTAATCAGTGAGTTTATAGACCATGTGACTGCAATATTAGTGGACTCTGCTCCAGTCCTTGGCCTTTTTGCTCTAGATTCAGTCATCACTCATCCTCTTCTCTGGAAGCTGGAGGGGGACTGGTCATATTATAAATTACAGGATGACTGACTCTTGCAGGCTGCCTTTTCCAGATTCTTGTCTTCTGTGTTTGGACAGTGAGAGGCATTGGCTAGGTATTGGAGGATACTAATTTACATGTTTTACAGTGTTGGTGAAAGGATCTCGTTTGAGAGAGAGAAAAGAAAAAAATAAATGAAAATAAAAGCTAATAGTATTTTAAAGTAATGTTAGCTCATGTGTTTACTTAGTTAATGTGCATTTTTTCTGCTAGTTTGTAGCCCTAATGAGGACAAGGATCATGTCTGTGCTGCTATTTACACAGTGTCTAGCACAAATGTCTGGCATGTGGTAGAAGCTCAATAACATTGTTGAATGAATGACTGAATAATGAATAACTATTTATCTGAGGTCATTTAACTAGTTCCCTATAGTGTTGAGATTCAAAATCCAAGTCTGTTCAACTTCAACATCATAAACTTATTAAATTATATTGTCTGACAACCTTACAATAAAGTTTTTCGAGTTTATGTTTCAAAGTAGGAAATTAATTTTATACTCAATAAGACAATAATCAGATACTATGTTTATTACCTAGGTGACAAAATAATCTCTACAGCAAATCCTCATGACATGCAATTTACTCACGTAACAAACCTGCACATGTACTCTGGAATCTAAAATAAAAGTTAAAAAAAAATAGACAGTAACATACCTTTTGACTCAGCTTAAATAACAAGTTCATTGTCATGAGTGTGGCTACCATGTATGATTGTTCATATTGATTGGCCCACGTTCTAGCCCAGAGAGAATATAATACCTGCACCAATGATGCATTTTAAAAACCTGTTTATTAAGTACCTTTTACAAGCAATAATTTGTGCTAAATTCTTCAGAAACTAAATAATCTAAAACATGAGCTACCGCTTCTTTCAAAGTAGAAAAATACATCCATATCTAAAGGCTAACAATGTAATTAGGTATTTTTATCTAGCAAAACCAAATGGTGTGAATTGAAGAACAGTAAGACTGACTCTTCACTTCTATTCCCAACAACATGACAGAAGAGATAATCCAAAAGATCCTACTCAAAGAAACACAAAATTCTGATGAAAGTGTCAAAAATCATGGTTTAAAATATATTATTGAGTTGGTACAAAAGAGAAGACTGGTCAGAGCCTTAAAATTAACAGAAAGCAGAAATCTTTGGTGTCAAATTTAAAAAAGGAAAGAAAGGAAGGAAGGAAGGAAAAGAAAGAAAGAGAAAGAAGGAAAAAAAGAAAGAACAAAAAAGAAAGAAAGAAAGAAAGAAAGAAAGAAAGAAAGAAAGAAAGAAAGAAAGAGAAAGAAAGAAAGAAAGAGAAATAAAGAAAGAAAGAAAGAAGGAAGGAAGGAAGGAAGGAAGGAAGGAAGGAAGGAAGGAAGGCAGGCAGGCAGGCAGGAAGGGAAGGAAGGAAGGAAGGAAGGAAGGGAAGGAAGCATCAAAACCAGCTCTTATCCTAAGGGTTTGTGCTGAATTCTGGCAATTTAGAGTTTCAACCTTGATAGTGGCATTCAGGTTAATACTCTATGAAAGCATCTATATACTAGGGATTTATACTGAGCTCATGTGAACAGCTGTCTATAGAATCAAGGACTTACAAAAAGTAGGGAAAAAAGTAGATTTCAAGGTAGTGTGCACAGTCTGACTGAAATGTCCTTTATAAATCACATATTATATATGAGAACTATGCCAAGGCATTCCTCTCTGCATAGTGAGGTTTTGAGTGATTTTTATTTTCTCTTTATATTATTGTAAATTTTCCCAAGTTTCTGTAATAAAGTATTATTGCTTTTATAATAAAAAAATATGCTGAGGACTTCCTACATTTGTACTTGGGATGCAGAAAACTGGAAAAAACATAGGTCCTGCACTCATACAACCAAAAAACAACAAATAAACTAGACAAGTTGCAAATTCACAACTTTTCTTGATCCATCAGAGAACTGAGCACACAGAGACTTCAAGGAGAAATGGGACATGGACCCTTGTTTATTTGGGGATTTGGGGCAGACACAGCTGATCACTAGTAAGAAGAACCTAGCTAAAGTTACTAAATTAATAATGGTAAAATGTGGGCTAGATTATACAAACCTTTAGGGAGGATAATATAAGGGGAATTTTTATCTACTTACAGGCAATTCACAACAGAGCTCACCAGGTACTCAGAAAAGACTGGCAAGAGTCCTGAGAAAGTGTCCCTCATGGCACAGGTCTGGGGCAGAAAACAGCTATCTCTGCAGAAAAGACACACAATCTCATCCAAATCTTTTCTTCTCACTGTAATAAGAAAGCCTTAAATATTATGTATGTGGGAGGAATTGTAGCAACTACTGACAAGCTTAAGGAAATAGAATCCATTGCAGTGAAGAGACATGTGAACATAAAACAAAACAAAAAACAACAAAAAATAAAACTTCCTCCCATAACGGAGGAGTGGGAATAAAGTTCTGGGCCTAGAACTACAGATAGAAGAGGGACAGGAATGTGGAGAAGGCCATACTTTCAACACTCATGAATACAGTATAAGAATGAGGTTAGACTGTATTCGCTTAATCAAATGAAGAGCGAAGGCTTCCTACCACTGGACTAACAAATGTTGAGTAAAAAGACTCGTAAGTGGGAATTGAACAATGAGAACACCTGAAGACAGGGAGGGGAACATCACACACCGGAGCCTGTTGGGGGTGGTGGGGGGCTAGGGGAAGGGTAGCATTAGGAGAAATACCTAATGTAGATGACAGGTTGATGGATGCAGCAAACCACCATGGCACATGTATGTATACCTATGTAACAAACCTACACATTCTGCACATGCATCCCAGAGCTTAAAGTATTAAAAAAAAAAAAAAAAAAAAAGTAACAGTAGCAGTTGGGTTGATTCCATGTCTTTGCTATTGTGAATAGTGCTTCAATGAACATATGTGAATGGGATTACTGGGTCAGATGGTATTTCTGATTCTTGATATTTGAGGAATCACCACACTGTCTTCCACATGGTTGAACTAATTTATGTTCCCATGAACAGTGTAAAAGCATTGTTATTTTTCTGCAACCTTGCCAGCATCTGTTTTTTCTTGATTTTATGTGGTACATAGACAGCATAGAATACTACGCAGTCATGAAAAACAAGATTGTGTCCTTTGCAGAGACATGAATGGAGCTGGAAGCCATTATCCTCAGCAAACTGAGGCAGAAAACCAAATACTGCATGTTAATGAGAACACATGGACACAAGGTACACAGGGAGGGGAACAACACACATTGGGGCCTGTTGGGAAATGGGGTTGGGGGAGGGAGAGCATTAGGAAAAATAGCTAATGTATGCTGGGCTTAATACCTAGGTGATGGGTTGATAGGGGAAGCAAACCACCATGGCACACATTTACCTATGTAACAAACCTGTGCATCCTGCACAAGTACCCTGGGACTTAAAATATAAATAAAATTTTTTTAAAAAGTAACAGTGGCATACCATTGGAGAGTTACAAAAGCACAGAGAGACCCTCTCTAAAATGCTATACAAAGGAATGACTTAAACCTGACGGTTAAGCAAATTGGAAAAAAAAAAAAAAAAAAAAGCAAACTGAAACCCGGGTAAACCAGCCTTCACCAAAAGATGAGGTATCACTTAAAGAATTTGAAGGCTCTGACAGGGAAACAATAGCGACAGCAAACTTTAAACCTACCTAATTCCTGAACAGATTGTCACAAATCCCCCAAATTAAAGACCTAGCACAAGAAAAGTGGGCTTCATTTTAGGCATAAAAGTATTTACTTCAGTTTCTACTAATCTACACAGAATGTCTGGTTTTAAACCAAAACTTACAAGACATATGAAAAAGCAATAAAAAAAAAACACAGTGACAAAGCACTTGATAAAACCATAACCAATATGACACCGATGCTGAAACTATCAGTTAATTTAAAATAACCTTAAAATCACTGAATGTAAAGTCTTTACTGGTAAAGGTGGGAAACATGCAAGACCTGGTGGGGAGTTTCAGCAAAGAAATGAAAACTGTAAGAAAGAATCAAATAGAAATATTAGATGTTAAAAAAAATAAAAAACAAATAAATAAAAAAAAAAACCCCAAAGGATCTGAGATGAAGAATGCCTTTGATAGGCTCATTGGCAGACTCAAAATACAGTTGAAGGACTCTGCAAACTTGAACATAAGTCAATTGAAATTTCTCAAATTCAAACACAGAGAAGAAAGAGTGAAGAAAATAAAGTAAAACAGAATAGAGCATTCAAGACCTGCAGGACAATATCAAATAATCTAATCTATGTGTCACTAGAGGAGGAGGAAGAGGAGGAGGAGGAGGAGGAGGAGTAGGAGGAGGAGGAGGAGGAGAAGAAGAAGAAGAAGAAGAAGAAGAAGAAGAAGAAGAAGAAGAAGAAGGAAGAAGGAAGAAGAAGAAGAAGAAGGAGAAGGAGAAGGAGAAGGAGAAGAAGAAGAAGGAGAAGGAGAAGAAGAAGAAGAAAGAAGAAGAAGAGGAAGAAGAAGGAGAAGAAGAGGAGGAGGAGGAGGAGGAAGAGGAGGAGGAGGAGGAAGGAGAAGAAGAAAAAGGAGAGAGACAAAGAGAAAGAGAGAAACAGAGCAGAAAAAATATTTGAAGAAATGTATTTGAAGAAATAATGGCTAAGTATTTTCCAAAATTAATGACACATGCTCTATTTATTTCTTATTTCTGCTGAAACATATTACCAGAAATCTCATTACTTAAAACCACACAAATTTATTTTCTTACAGTTCTGGACGTATTTGTGGGGGCCGTCATTCATCCTGCAACACACACCAAAGGATCAAAGGATAGGTGCAAGAAGCTCTGAGAATATCAAGGGGGATCACAAAAAACAAAACAAAACAAAACAAACAAAAAAAACCCAACAACTTAGGTTCATATCATAGAAGCGGCTGAAACCCAAAGACAATTAAAAAAAGGTCTTGGAAGTGACCAAGGACAGCAGATGATAGGAAATGACACATTCCACATAGAGGATCACATGAGAATTTAGGCAGACTACTTGTTAAAAACTGTGCAAGCCAGGAAACAATGGAGTGAAACCAAAAGACTTTCTCACACAAAAACTGAGAAAATTCACTGCCAGATTGCCTACAAGAAAAAAGAGAAGTTAAAGAACGTAATTAAGCAGAAGTACTATGATGTTAGGCAGTAGCTCGAATAAAGAAACAAAAAGTGGAGAAATTGTAATAAATACAAGTAAAATAACTTTCTTTTTTCTTTTACTTGTTCTAGAAGATAACTGTATAAGCAAACAATAGTAGCTTACATGTAATAGTAAAATGTATGAACAAATGTTCACAAAAAAGGGAGGAAGAAATACAGAGTACACAGTTGTAAGGTCCTTATACTACATATGAAGTAGTATATTATTTGAAATAGAATCCTATTAATTGAAAATGTGCACCAACCCAGAAATAAAATAAAGTAGTTTGGTTTTTAGGAACAGCTATTTAACTTCAGCCTCTAATGCATCTCTCCCCACCCCCATCACTTCACCCTGAGTATCTGTCTGGTTCTTTTCCAAGGTTTGATTCACATTTCCTGTTGGTTTATGGCACAGTGATAGTTCTGTTTGCCCAAATTTCAACTGATCATAGACTTGAAAACCAGGTAGATCCTTAAGTGAGATGTTAGGAAGCAATTTCCATTTAGTAAAATAAATGTGACACACTTACAGGAAGAGTTATAGCCTTTGAGAGAGCCAGCCCTGGGCTTTCTGGGACTCCTCTGCATAGTGTTTTGAGAGCCAACACTCAGTGGCCTGAGGGGTTGGTAGGGATTTGAGAGAAGGGAGGCTTTAGGGGGAGTTGGAGGTGGGGCAGAGAGTGAGAATGGTTGGAGACAGATTTTAATTACTGCTGTCAAAGATCTGGACTCTTCTGCTGCTTTCTTTGTGGCCACATACTTGGCAACCATTATAAAAAATAACTGAAAATAAGGTGCAATATAGTAAATAAGGATGATCAAAGGAGAATATATGTTAAAATAAAATTAGGGCAGATTGTAGAATGAATGAAAATGGGGATAAGATAAGATAAAACTAAGAACTAAGGATACAGTTGAAGCTTTAAAATATCCTAATAAAAATCCTAATAGAAACTAAAAGTTTAACAATAATACTGTCAACATATACTAACAACAATACTGACAAATACTGTATTTGGTATTTTATTCCAAATACATATTTAGAATAAAAGATAAAAAGATCAAAACCAGTAACATAAACTTAATTTTAAAAAAATGCATAAAATAAAATAGATGGAAGGTTAAGATAAAATCTAAAACTAGTGAAAAGTAAAAGGTATAAAAGGATCACAGATTAAGGTTTCAAAAGATATTAGTAACTGGAAACAGAAAAAAGTAGTTGAAGGAATTAATGAAAATACTTTTAAACAGAGAGCTTGACTAATAAAGAAAAGGAGACAAGAAATGTGTAACATCAGGAAATATAAAGGATATATAACCACAGGCATGGAGATCAGATAAATTGTGGACTACTGTGTAAAATTCTGTCCAACTATTAGTTATGCTGTAATCCATATTATTAACTATTTTTCACTTCTGCATGGCACGCCTTCTGCCTGGAGTATCATTTTTCCTCTTCTGCAATCTCTTTTCCTTCCCCTTATCCTCACCAGATTTCACTTGTCTTTCATATTTGGGCTTATATGCTGCTTCCTCCTTGTTTTAAATGTTGGTCCCCCAGAAGCATCTGAGTTTGCAAATCCCAGATGTGACATTCCTGGTGGTGTTATTGGATAATATTAGAAATCCAAATCTCTCAAATATGTTAATTATTAGCTCACAGCATGACACATGATCTGTCTATATTCCTTACATGAGTGTTACTATTGGAGAGAGTGGTAGCTCTTTGCAGTGGCCCTGGAGTCTAACAACCTTAGTTTGAGTTTCAACTCTACCATTTACTGACTGTCTTGGCACTAAGGTGTTTCCCATTTTGTAAATGGGGAACAAATTAATACCTAAGTCATTCAGTGGTTGTAGGTATAAAATAAAATGATACACTTAAAACACCTAGTCCAGCTGCATCCATGTCCCTACAAAGGACGCAAACTCATCCTTTTTTATGGCTGCATAGTATTCCATGGTGTATATGTGCCACATTTTCTTATTAGCAAACTATCACAAGAACAGAACACCAAACACCGCATGTTCTCACTTATAGTTGGGAACTGAACAATGAGATCACTTGGACTCGGGAAGGGGAACATCACACACTGGGGCCTATCATGGGGAGGGGGGAAGGGGAGGGATTGCACTGGGGAGTTATACATGATATAAATGATGAATTGATGGGTGCTGATGAGTTGATGGGTGCAGCACACCAACATGGCACAAGTATACATATGTAACAAACCTGCACGTTATGCACATGTACCCTAGAACTTAAAGTATAATAAAAAAAAAGAAAGAAAGAAAGAAAGAAAGAAAGAAAGAAAGAAAGAAAGAAAGAAAGAAAGAAAGAAAAAAAAAAACACCTAGTCCAGTCCTTGAAACAGAGTGAACCTTCAATAGATAAGAGTTATTCTAGAGAGCCTTGAATTATTTTAGGGTTTGGGGAGTGGCCGTAGTTTTAAACTTCTAAGAGGATGCATCATGTTCAAATATTTCTTTTTGATCTGATTTACAAAAGATGTAAAATGGGAGTTCTCTTTCATTGTGCCTGCCTATTTGCACCATTCACTGAGCTATCACGATGTAATCCTGGCAAACTACCTGGATTTGCAAAAATGAATGATTCTGAGAGCTTGGTCACATGGTCCTATTGAACTGTAAGTTACCACAAAGCCAGTTAAAATTTCAGAGTATTTTTCCTGGTGTCTGCAATGCTTCAACTCAATGCTACCTGTTCTGAGTATATTTGGGTCAAGTCTGTGTATGGACCACTCTGACCTGAGAGAGTTCTGGGTAGAAGTCTCAGAGAGTGGAACACTTACATGGTTGCCCTAGTTGGTTTTCACCCTTTTTCATACAGTGAAGTCATCACTGATATGCCAAAGGTTTTCTGACACTTGGCTCAATTATTTGGTGAAATGTTCACAACATTGGAGCAATGCTCTGCAAAATCTGCTTATTTTACAGACTTAAAATGCATATTCTTCATCATTCAGGGTTGGTATAAAACTGCAAGTTTCTTAGGCCCTTGAATCTGAACTCTGCTGTTGCATCTAAAGAGGTCTCTTATGGAACTAAGGAGTCTTTAGATGCGACGGTTGTTGTATTTCCAAAAATTAGGAGATGACTTAACTAATTTTGCAATATAAAGACCCAGATTCCTCTTCTGTGTTGCCACTGATTAAACAGGTCATTTTTATTTCTCAGTAAAATGTCCTCCACATGTCAGAAAATGAGGAGAGGTTAGATAACCCTATTAAAATCTTTAGGTTTATCATCTCTTTTACTGAGAAGGTGATCTCTCCCGGGCCCCATTACAAATATTTTAGGAACACTTGATTTGGATAATAATAACTACTACTATCATTTCATCATACAAATGTAATGCCCATTTCACATGTGAGAAAACTGAGTTTTAGAAAGATAAAACAATTTTTCCAAAGTCATACAGCTAGTAAGTGGGAAAGACAGGGCACCAGTACACATAAGGCTAACTCCAGATCAGCTTTTCTTAAACACCACATTCATGGCTGCTTATGCAATCTGTATAAATTTGGATTCCAGGCATATTTTACTACTGAAGAACTTTGCTACTCAACTTGACTTTTTAGATTATCTCTTCCTTGGTGAGAAGATATAAATTATGGTGTATACAATCAAATGTGCAGTGCATACTACACAACTGTATATAATTTTTGAGGAGAACATTTCTCAACTTTCACACCAATGTCCCTATACTAGTCCTGGTAACTTTACAATGACCCAATTATTGGCAGTGGTCTTTCAGAGAGGATTTGAAAAAAGTTCCTGTGCCTTGTCAAAAAACACATTGGTGGAACAAGAACTGAAAAAGTTTGTCATTAAAGTTTCAAATTAGTTGCAAGGCCAGAAAAAAAAAACCACTGGAATTCATAAAGTAACAGAGCAGTTGTGTTATGATATTAATGTGTCCCACTCTGAACCTGGGTTTAAGAAGCAGGCCAGGTGTGGTGGCTCATGCCTGTAATCCCAACACTTTGAGAGGCTGAGTCGGGTGGATTGCTTGAGGTCAGGAGTTTGAGACCAGCCTGGTCAACATGGCAAAACCCCGTCTCTACTAGAATACAAAAATTAGCTGGGCATGGTTGTGCACGCCTGTAATCCCAGCTACTAGGGAGGCTGAGGCAGGAGAATCACTTGAACCCAGGAGGCAGAGGTTGCTGTGAGCTGAGATCCTACCACCGCACTCCAGCCTGGGTGACAGAGTGAAACTCTGTCTCAAAAAAAAAAAAAAAAAAAAAAAAAAAAAAAGCAGCAGCAGAAGAGTCAATTATATTGAAGACAACTAAGGCCAGACACCAGTTACCAGTTGGGGAGCACAAATGAGAGAAAGACATTGTTAAAAAGGCACTTGGAAAGTGAATTTGAATATTGAGTTGGTTATAGTTCCAAGATCAGCTATAGTGAGAAAAACTGATTTGGTCTGAACATAATTAAACTTCAAACAAATCAGGCTCTGAGTTGTCCTTCCATATTGGGGTGGCAGTAACTGGGCATGTGGGTTTGTTATTGTGGTTCAAACAGCAAGCAGTCACTGGAGGCCCAGAAGGACCTTGGATCCAGACATGAGACTTAAGGACAGAAAATCAGTCCTAAAGGGACTGAGGTATCCTGTGGCTGGAAGGACTGCTGGACATAATGGAAACTGAGCTACCAAAAAAGAAGGAACAGGGCATGAAACTTATAACTATGAATCTGGGAAATGGCACAAGACTCTGTCACTAGGAGATAATAATTGCATTTACAATAATAATAAAGCAGTGAAGTTTATATAAGCACTTGGTATCTACTGTGCATTATGCATAATGAACTGTGCTGAGTACTTTATGTAGATAATTTCGTTTAATCTTCACAGCCAACCTATGGGGATATACTGTCACTATTTCAATTGTATACATGGGGGAACCGAAGCTTAAAGAGGGTTTCATAACTTGAAAATAGATTGGTGACTATTTACCTGCAGTCCTGGAGCTGGGGGTGAAGCCCCAGCTGGCTCCACCAGGTGCAGGCTGAGGTGGGGGCTATGCAGAACCAGTGTATTTCTGACTCAGGGCTCAGGTCTGGTGCTGGTCTCTCATACAGGTTAGGGAGAAGCTCCCAATTCTGAGTTTGGAATGAGTGTATGGGTTAGGAGGATTGGCTGAGGGGAACTCAGAGACTCAGCAACCCTGCCCTCTTGTAAATTTGAAGGTTTCCATCCTGTGTCAGACCTACCTCACAGCTTCTTTAGTAAAAAAAAAAAAAAAAAAAAAAAA
>NW_016806724.1:243373-260701 GCF_001698545.2 Rhinopithecus bieti
AAAAAAAAAAAAAAAAAAAAAGCACACCCCTTAATATAGACATATAGATTTGATTAAAACATGGCATACTTGAATTTGTTTTTGGACCCCAAAAAATACACAGTATCTTAAATATTTAGATGCTATTTAATATCTTTTGTGTTTCCTTATCATGGATAGTATCTTATATTTATAATATTTATTTTTAAACGTAACATTTCTGTGGCCAGGAGTGGTGGCTTATACCTGTAACCCAGCACTTTGGGAGACCGAGGTGGGCGGATCATCTGAGGTCAGGAGTTTGAGACTAGCCTGGCCAATATGGTGAAACTCCATCTCTACTAAAAACACAAAAATTAGCTAGGTGTAGTGGCCTGTGCCTGTAATTCCAGGTACTCTGGAGGCTGAGGCAAAAGAATCACTTGAACTTGAGAGGCAGAGACTGCAGTGAGACTACATTGTGGCACTGCACTCCAGCCTGGGTGACAGAGTGAGACTTCATTCCCGTTCCCGCCACTCTCAAAAAACAAAACAAAACAAAACAAAACAAAACAAAACAAAATAAAACAAAACAAAACAAAAAACACTTTCCGTGATACAGGGGATAGGCCTAACTACCATGTTTTAGAAAAAGGAGTTTAGCCATAGGGAAGTACAATGCCTTATACATGCCTAGATCCCTGAGCTATAAACTGTAACATTAAATTCAAGATAACTCAAACATTGCATGTTTATTTTATTTATTTATTTATTTATTTATTTAGAGACAGGATTTATTTATTTAGAATAACTCATATTCAAAACAGTGACCTGTTTGACATCCGATTTTGTTTGGAGAGCATTTGCTTTCTCGAGTACAATGTTCTGAAATGTATACACTTAATTATTTAAATAATTAGTTACAAATATGAAACATGGTCATGTTACCTAGGTAGTAAGACAGGGGAAAAATCCAATCAATATAAGCTTCAAGTGTTAAATGGCTATTTCATATAAACTTTGTTACAATCACTGCCATTATATCACCAGCACTTCTTTATAACACCTTAAAAAACTTGCCTGTTTCCAAGAATGGCATTATAAATATGTTTCTTTATTCTACTCTCATTATAAAAAGAGGAGGTCAATGGTCTAAAGGGTGGTTTCCTATTATGAGAGGGATAAAAACTAAAATCAATAAATCTTCAGATCATAAATGTTGCTACAGTCTGGCAAGGTTGAGAAAATTATGAGCCGAGCCCCATGATGTCTGGATATTGCAGCTTGTAAATTTCTACATACATATGTATATGGTTATGTATATACTCACTGCTGGGTCCTTCCTAGAATTTGCTCACAAATGGTGGAGTTTTGTTCAGTGTTGGTAGAATATATCCAGCATACAAAAATAAAGATGTGACACTACTTTATTTAGAAAAATGTTTCTAAGATTATAAAGTCACATTTTTCCCAATTGGCTTCATTACTTTGATCAGGAAACTCAAACAGGAAATTATTTGCTTCTGCTGTTCAATAAATTGCAAATATTGAGATTAATTGGCAAAACTTTTACCTCTGTTACAAATATTCACACTGAGTGGTGATAATTCTAATAGGTCCACCAAAATAAGAGAGATCATCAGAAACATAATAAATTGGCTCAAAGACAATATATAATGAATAATTATGCAGTCCAGTATGAACTTTTAGGCAGTGTTGTCTAGCATTTAAGGACAAGGATGATGAAGCCAGATTGTCCATGTTTGGTTCCTGCCTCTGCCACTTAAAAATTATGTGATTTTGGGCAATATTCCTAACCTCTTTGTGCCTCATTTTCTTCATCTATAAACTGAGGATAAATAAAAGTTCCTACTCAGAGCAAGCTGCTGTGAGAATTAAGTGTGTAAATATATACAAAGAGCTTCTATACATAGTAAGCATTACTGTGCAGCTGCAAACACTTCCATATACCTTAAATATAATACTTTCTTATTTGATAGTGTGTTAAGTGATATTCAAATGGCTAATTTTAATTTCTAACAAACAGGTTGAATGGGGTCACAATTTTTTTTGCTTAAACAGGCAGGTAAATGAATACATTAAGCAGTAAGGGGACAAACTCTTCTTTCTAGACACAAGTCATGCCACATAAGTTCCGAGCATGTAAGTCTTTTATGTAAATATAAAAAAAAGACATTGGAAACACCTTCTATAATTTGCTTGGAATCTTTGCAGACATTACTATGCATGTGCCAAATTATACCTACCAATAATAAAAAATGGGAAATAGTACAGAGATCCTTCATAACACCCTTACTAAAATTTATTGAGGACATTTTGCATATTGTGGGAAATATAGGGTGGCTTCTTTGGTTTGGAAATGGCTGAAGACAATTATCAATATCCCCACTTCATACCCCATCTTCCAGTTTAACCCCACCTACCCTGATTTCCATCAGACCATACTGTATGAATGTAACTGACTTGCTGTCTTAAAGGCTTGCAGGGGCTACTCAGATGTTGCAATTCTTATTAAATCAGTTTTAGAAGGTGGGAGAAGGGAGTGGAGGCTAAAACAGGAGCACAGCAACCAGAAATAGCCATCCTGTCACTAGGGATTTGTTACCATTATCCAATAAATGATTAGCCCCATAATTTACAGGCATCACTATTTGCAAAGTGCTTCCTCCTGAGACACCAAAAGTGATCAAGTTTGAAAAAATTGCTGAAAATGTTGGCACTCATCTCCTTACAACTCAAATGTATCTTTTATGATCATGAGAGAGTCCAAAAATTTTGATAATTCACAGGAATCTTCAACATGTTCATTTTAATGAACTTTTACTATTGTCATGTTATTACAACTCTCTCACAAACATATTAAGACGCCTACCTCCTATATCCTTATCCTCATGTCTATCACTGTGTTCCCAAATGCGTGAGAAGAAAGTTCAGAATTTATTTTTTATAAGTCTGAACTGTGGTCACTAAAATACAGCAGGCAGCCACAACCAAGGCCAAAGCAGAGCTGAGTATGCTGCATTGAGGCATGATTTGCTAGAATATGCCCATTCTATGTAAGTAGCTGGCAACAGGGAGTTACAATGAAATCCAGTATCAGAAGGTAGGCAAATGGTCCAGAAATTGAACATACGTATCTTTGGTGTTTGGAGACAGAAAAGCAGCCTAATGTAAGAGCAATTCAAGTACTAGATGGAAAAGTCAAGAAGTGAATCAAAATTAGATAATAGCCAAAGTACAAACAGAAGTTATAGGTCAAAGCAATACAGCAAGTCTTTCTCTTTCAACCAGCCAAATACCTCATTTCAATGGCTGACAGATACATTTTTGTACTTTGCTTCTATCCCCATTTGCTCCCCTTTTTTAGTGTGAAAATAAGTCTTCTATGAGACAATGTAGTTGGCAAGTGGGAGTGGGCAGACATCCCATGGGAACTTTTCAGAAGATTATCCATTTTCATAAATTATTCTCAAATTGCTCTATTCATTTTAAGGAGTGAAGAGTCACTTGGGAATGTATTTGATCATCAAAAAAAAAAAAATTTGGTGCTTTGTGTTAAGAATACATAAAAGTTAATGGAAAATTTATTAAGGCTGACAGTCCACTATGAAATTCAGTGTGCTGCAAGCCAAGCTGCAAAATTCTCTTTAACAGGAAAGAGAAATGGGACAATGGAGCTAACCTATCATATCACTTCTCAATGGCAGCTCTCATGGGAGAGGCTTTGTCAAAACCTGTTTGTCATTGTTCTGTGTTCTTTGATGATTTTCTTTCTTAGCTTTGGGCTCCAGGAACATATTCAAGATGGAACTTAACTCTACTACATAACATCTGCTAAGGGGTTTCAAAACCACAAAGCAAGCACATTTAATGATTCAAAGTTCACAGCTTTATCAACAGCAACAACTGTTCACAATCAGAGTCAACATGCCATCACCACATGTTATTGACGTGATTGTAAATGGCGCTGATGATTACCACATTCACGTGGTACCTTTCCCAATGATCTGTTTTCAAACACTAATTAATGAATCCTCTCTGGACCTGTGTGAAGAAATACTACAGCACTTTAGTTGGTTGGTTTTACAGGCAGGCGTGTTAAATGACTCTGCTAACTTTCTCCACTCACCACCCTTGTTATCTTTCAACTCTCTCCATCGCCCCCACCTCATGTGCTTCCTGAGGCTAGAGTATTTAATGTTGAGAGGAAAAAGCACAAGCAATATGACATTTCAGATATAGCACTTCTGACATGCATATTCGCAGTATAATGAGATGCTCTGTGCAAAGATTTGTCAAGCAAACTTGGAGATTCTCATATGCTCCTTGGAGATTCGTAACTAACGTTACCAAATTAAAGGCACTGAGTATTTCTGTAACATTGGTCTCCTTTTATGTGATGCATTTCACCTGAAGTTGGGACTTCAGGAAAAGTTTAAAGTGATTAAAATATGCAGAAGTGGGAAGGGATGTGGAAGAGTGAATAGACGATGGTTGTGTTTGAAATGTTCAGCAAACACAAGGGAAATGCAAAGTCATATGAAATCCACTTGTGTTCTCAAATACTTAAAGCAATTAGTAGTTCCTTATAAAATATGAAAGCCTTGCACAGGAAAGAGATTTGAAGTCTTCTTTGACTCTTATAACTAATTAGCAGAATGGCATTAACTAAGCCATTTCATCTCTTTGGGATATCTTTTCCTCATCTGTAAATAAGGTTTTATTCTTATTTATATGAGGTTTATTTTAAAAGATATTGAAAGCATCTTAAGTATTTTGTAATGGTTTAGTATGAACTTTAGTCTCATATGGAAGCAAGTAATGTTCTCATGGTTAAAAACTTTTTTTAGTGTTAAATAATTTTTAAAAGGCACCTTGGAAGAGCACGGTTTTGGTATTTCCCCTGGTGACTTCATCACAGTCCAGACAGTAGTGCTGAAGTATGCAGCCCTAGGATGTTGCTGGTGGCTTATTTTTCAGGAGCATACTCAAATTCACAAAAGTTATAGAGCTAGATGTGTAAGTAGCTAACTTATTATTTTACCACTGATCTGTCAGCACTGACAGTAGCTTTGTTAATGAATTATCTCCTGGTAGCATCTGGCAGGGAAGCCATATCATCATTAGAAGAGGTCTTGGGGTCTGTGGAATCAGATAACACAGGGTTTATTTTGTAATTCAGATGTTAGTACCAAGGGACCCTGGTTACCCCTAAAAGGTAAACTTAGTTTTGAGGTTGACTAAGTCACATTCTAGAGCCAGAAGAAGCCTCTCCCACTTGTACATGCACCTAAGTCTCCCCTTCTGAGGCATCCATGGCTGTCCCATCTCTTTGTGGATCTTCGTTTTTTTTTTTTTTTTTTCCTTTGTGCATATAAATCCCCATACTGAAGTCTCATTCTTGCTCTGGTCTTGGAGACAATCTATCTTGCTTAAAGATTTCGAAAAAAAATCTCTAAGCTCTTCCATTAATTTTTGGTTTTACAGTTTAACTTTCAGAAGGCAGTTCCCCCACCCTTCTTTATAGCCAAAATCTTTGTAGGAGAAGGGCTTTATTGTTACCCTCATGTATCATCCATACAGAAGTTTACGTTTGCTCTTTTCAGGAGGAAAATAATTGAAGGACTTCTCCAAACCCCAGTCAAATTCTTCACTTGTCGCTTGCTTAAATGTGACAATGTATGTAAAGGGCTTTGCTTCAAGCCTGGCACACCGAGTTTAATAAATGTTAGACTGAAACAGAAAACAAAAACAAAATACAAATAAGCCTACTTATTTTTATGTTGAAGCAGGGGTTCAAAGGTTAAAGGAATAAATTCTTTGCCCAGCTCTGTTAACAATTATCAAACAGAACAGAAACAAATAAGACATTTTCTGCTAATCTGTTACATTATCATGAAACCTACTCTAATGAATTATTCTAAGGAATAAATGAAATAATGCACTGTATATTGAAAAGTGCTTTTTCAAGTATATTATGGTTGTTAAATAAGCTATAGCTTGTTTCAGATTTTGCTACTCAAAAAATGTAAATATTATGCAAGAACTTCCAAACTGTAGATAGTACTGGAAGGCTTGCAAATGGTATGAAAAATCAATTTATATGACACCAGTCCAATGTTGAGCCTTCAAGACCATTATAACCTTCAATGTACAGTTAGTTGGAATATAAAATCAATGCTATGACCTGAGATGGTCTTTCTGGTAAACTCTTAACAGTAGGGCGAAAACAAGTGAACTATGTTGTCTGTGGGCGGCCTTGTTATGAGACCATGATGAATGTGACTGTTAAGCATTTAGGCAAAAAAGATTTGTAGCTTTCAGTGCCACAGGGAGCAGCTTTCTCTGTGTCCTTACCCAGTGAAGTGATACAAAGCAAACTTGGCTGTTGAATAATTTCATGTAATTGTACCCTGGAGAGCTGAAATATACAGGAAGGAGGTCTTTTGTGTACAAGTACCCATTTTAAAAACTACCATGGAAAATCAATACATCGGTTGGTGGACGCTTAACTGCAATTATCTTTAGTTGAAATTTCCAAATGTCGAACATAATGAAAATCCCTGGATAGAAAAATGTCCCTGGTTAGCTTCAGTAGCTACTCGTTACTTTCTAAATGTTCTTACCAGGCAAACTGAGCAAAAAGAAACCCCTTTTATGAAAATATTACCTGCAAAGCACAGGGGCAGGTTGGCTGGTCTGTTGTAGGCAGTAATTCCTCCAAAGAGCCTTGTGGTTTTGTATGTGGGGGGGGGGGTGGAATTTCACTCTGTCACCTGTCTAAACCCTTCATAGGCATGGACTTGATTTGGGGGAACCCCTTGTGTCAGTCTCCTAAACTGGAATTAATTGGTGAGGGAGACAGTTTCAGGTGAACAATTAGAATTTTCTTTCTCAAGAGAGGTGTTAAATATTTTACACCACACATTACTCATATATCATGCTTTATATCCCCTCATTAGCCCAAACAATAGACCAGGAGAGAGCTCCAAGGTATTACCCTCCTGTGATAGTTGAGGGGAAACTAAAAGGGAAAGAGGTTGTCCTTGGTCACACTCTGTGTCAAATATAGAAGCAGAACTAACTAGTCTTTCTATTCATGAACTGAGAGTAAAGGCATTAGACAACTAAATAAGTTCTTAAATGCTCACGGAGAGCTAGTTTTGCAGTTCCTTCTCTCTTCCAACTCCTTCCCTAAATGCATTGTTGGAGCCTCTGCCAGTCATTGCAAACTTGGTCACTCTGTGAAATTCTAGGGAATGCAGCATCTCACTGCTGTATCTGGCACTGTTTCCCAGGTGGGATGCCAAGGTTCTTTTCTTACCCTCATTTTTGTTGTTTTGGTTCTATCTTTGAGGGACAGAGGGAATTACCTCTTATTTTATCCTCTCTGCCACCTTTTATGCTACATTGCCTCATCATTTATTAGTATATTCCTTCTCAGTTATTATGGCCAGCAATCTTCGGCTTCCCTGACGTTGCTTCTCAGAACTCTTCAATGGTATTAAGGAACAACTCCTGTGTCATTTTCTTTTGCATCCATTTATCTCACTCTCTTTTCATTGCCATCTGAGAAGTTGATCTTAGAGTAGGTACTTCAAATTAATTATCAAAAAATTGGCAAGCAATCTAAATGTACAACAATTAGAGAATGACTCATTTTATATGCCTCAACTCAGTGGAATATTCTAAGTGATAAAGTTTACAGAGAATTATGAAAAAGTAATTTTAATAACATGTTAAGTGAAAAAAAAAAACACATGCAAAGTGCAAAGTGTTATGTTTATTAGGTTCCAATTGATTCATATGCCTACGAACAAAGTCTGAAATGGAATATGTAAAACAAAAATATAGATCATTCAGGTGGTAAAATTATTGGAACTTCTAAACGTAAAACTTTCTGTACAGTTATCACATTCTTTTTTATATTCTTCAGTTTTGACCCAGTCTCTGATTTATCCCTCCTTGCCCCTTCCCAAATTGTTATTATTAGCAACATGACTTTCTTAAATTTGAGGTGGAGATTCCATTCTAAAGGGAAGGTCTATAAATTCCATCTCTGAATGAAAATGGTCAGGATATAAGATGAATTGCCATAAGGGATAGTGCTTATTAGTTAAATTTATGAAAGAATTTCTAATCAGTTTTCATTCTTTTATAATTTAGGCTAAAAAAATCTTTGTGGTATTTGTCAAATATAAGTTGGCCAGGACCAGAAAGAAAATTTGTCTTCACTCCATCTAGAAATTTACATACTCTGAAATGAAAAAGAGCCTAGAAACATCAGAAAAGCAGGCAGTACCACCCACTAAGTAATACAATGTTCTATGAGTTTCACCTTTATGTTTTGTTTGTTTGGTGTCTGTGAGATTAGGTGTCAAAGTCGTAGTGTAAAACACAAATGTTCCAATTTGGGGGAGTATAAAAGAAACTGCAGACAAAACTGGTGCCTTGCTTTCCCTCAGGAGTAAAGTAGAATGAAATGCTTCACAACTAATTTTGTTCAGTTGTTCTTTGGCCGTGGTCATAGACTTCTTTCATAATTAGACTTCTCTAGCTTACAATTCAGTCTCGGAAAGTATGCACTAAAGGTACCCCTTGGGTTTGGTCCAGTTTCTCCAGAATACTGCAGCCAGCTCTCATTAACAGTTCTGTGTCTCTTGCTTCTCAGACTGAAGGCTCAGAGATTTAGACATCAGAGAAAGTTGGGTCTGATGCACAGCGTCAAGCAGTTTGTCTCTAAGCTAAAGATAGGTGCAAGGCGAAACTCTATGAGTTTTAAACTTCCCTGGAGCCTTGAGATTTTAGCTCTGGATACAGTCCTGTCGGATTGTTAATTCTGAGAATGCAAGAGTGGCTCATACCATGAGCCCAGTGCCTCAGTGCCGGAGGTAAACCTGCCCTGAGCTGAAAATGGAATGGTGCAACATTGCATGCAGGTTATTAAAGATTCTGCTTACTTTACAATGGTCTGTTAACAGCTCTAATGTCTTTAACATGTGGAGCCTATTGACTTTTAAGTAACATTTTATTGAAGTAACTGCCGTGCTTATTAGCCCGTAAGATTTACGCTTCATTTTCAGTCCTGAATCTTGGGGAGTCCTGAACTTTTCCTTAAATTGTGAGGTAGGAATACTATGAGATAAGAGATGCTCAGTGTGAACGGGAACACATGTGGTTCAGTAGGGTAAGGAAGAGAAATAGCACGTCTCCTAGGATTTGGAGAAAGCTAAAAGGTCATAGAGAAACAATCACATCTTCATTAATGGGTCTGAAATTTAGAGAAAAAAATATTTGCAGATGTGGCCAGTGTGAATGGCTTATATCGTGGTTATACTGTTTTATAGTGTCAGGTGTATAGTTAACTCCAATGAGTGCAAAATTTCACATAAAAGAACATACAGAGAACCATCAGGACGGACACCTGAATTTAATATGCTACTTTTACTTAGGCATTTTGGAAGAATCAAAGTTTGCCCACCTATATCTTTTCACTGCTGTTAGCTCTTGAAAACACAGAGTAATGTCACTATGTTTATAAATCATTGTACACAAAATAAATCAACATCAAATTTATTTATCTACCAAAAAAAGACATACTGAGGAGTAGCTGGCATTCAGTTAACTCTGGGATTTGGGATTTATCACATGTTTAATTATATGATATGAAATGAAACTTTAATGTATTTAAAATAAAATTTGATTTTATATTAACTGTGTTAGAAATATGTAAACAGCAGAATATCTGTACAGTTTTCTTTCATTTTCCTTACTGCTGAGGAAAACAGCTATCTCATAGATATTTCATAAAAAGGAATTCTCCCACATAACTACATATTAATGAGCTCAGTGTGATGGGAGGGGAAATTAAATCTAAGAGAAATTGAAATCTTTCAGTGGCTCTACCAAAGAACACAGAGTGGAGAGCAAGGAACAGTTCATAAGGATAGGCATAAACATGACTTTCACAAGGATCTGACATTTTGTGGCCCATGGAAAACTTTGTGTTTCTTGTCTCACTTTTCAGGCTGTGGCTCCGAAATCAGTTGAAGAATATAAGCACAAGGCATGATTTTCTTATAAGTTTCTCAGACCAGAGATAATGTGCTCTTAAACATTTGTGGTAAAAACTAAAAGAAGACAGATAAGAACCCATTCCTAACCCTGGGCCAATACTATTTCTTCTGCTTTTGAGACATCTCTCCCTTTCTGAGAAACCCCATCACCCATGCTTGAACTGATGGAAGAGAACTGTCTGTCATAGCCACAGAGCTTAAATTACCAGCTTTTCAGGTCTACAGAGACTTTGAGAGATGTACTAATATATTCACAACAGGAGGAAAGTGCCAACAGAAACAGATCTTGAATTGGTTCCCAAACAGGATGACAAAAAATGTCCACCCAGACCACACACGATTCAGCCACATTGCACGAGAGTCCTGCAACACACACTTGTTTTGTTTCACCCACCTATCAGCAGACCTCTTCACAGGGGGACTAGATCGCTCCTGCCGTTTAATTAAATTTTGCACTTAGCTCAGTGACACAGAATCTGTGTTGGTAAAAAGTATATATTTCTTCCAAGTAGTTCAGTCTCAAAAAGATGTTTCGTTAAGAAAAAATAAGGTGGGGTTGGTGAGGGAGAAGGAGGGGCAGTGTGCAAAGAAGAGAGTCAAGTTTTTACTCTGCAATTGCACACAGTATACATGCATAAATTGTATGTACATTTATCAATTTTATTTTTTTATTTTAGAGCAATTTTTAAACAATTGTGTGAATATTACTTAAGGTAAAGCACTAAAGCAAGACTAAGCCTGCCTGTTGCAAAAGCCTGGAAATTCAACACAAATTTTGTAAAATTATCTCCTACTCTGATGGTTTCTGGACATAGAATCTTTTAAAGAGATTGTGAAATTGCAGAGACTGCTATGAACTGAGAATATTTTTAACATTCAGATGATATTCCCTGAAAACTCTTGTTTCTACCCACAGCAAGCAAGGCAAAGTGCTTCCTAAAATGACTAAAAAAGATCCCCACTCTAGCTGCCTTGCCTCAAATCTAAGCATTACAGGCACAAAACTGAAATGTTAAGTACTTGAAAGCATCTGTGGTGTCCTGCTTCTGATTAACTCTAGATATCCCTATGTGAAAACAATTCATAAAAGGTTGAAAGAGATTGGTGATTCTAAACATTTAAGGACCGCTGTATGAGTGTTTTTCAACATTGGTTAATGCTTTAGTCCCAACACCTTTAATAAAAGCAAGGTGACAGACTATGAAAACATTTACTTCAGAACTACAAGCAAATCTGATACTATTGTTGAAAGATGCTTGAGGACACATGTACACAGGTTCCACAGGAGCAAGGGCCATGGAGGAGGTGGAGGTGTGGTGTGTGGTGCTCTGCCGCCTGCATGGGGAACTGTGTGATTCCCCAGAATAACTACAGGGCTTTGGTATTTTAAACCCGCTAAAAGAAAAAAAGCTGGAGGACCAATCCTATGCACATCGCAGGGGAGAGAGTATTATCGAAACACAAACGTATTTTCTCATAAAAGTCAGATTTTTTTCTGATTTTAAGTAAACTGTGGTTTCATAAACCCATGTTAGTGCTACATGAAGGAGGTTTACATATGGCCACGCAATTATTTCACACTGAAAGTCACAACTCATGCTTCACCCACCATCAAACCCAGACCCTGAAAATGCAAACAGGCAATTTCACAGCTAGCTTAAACATTGACTGTTAAATAGCATCATATTTTCAGACTTCCAAGCAGTGTATTTCATAAAACAAAAAAAGTAATTTTGTAACTCCCTGGATAGAAATCAGGGAACAATAAGACAAATCATTTCAGGGAACTGAGAGATTTCTGTTTAGCAAAGCCAGTTTTATCTAAGAAAAGAATTGGTTCTGATCCATGTCTATCATGTTCTTCCTAGTTTTTATTGGCTAACATAAGATAAAAATTAGGGCAAATTTATTTTGTAATGCTGTGATCAGTGTTTATTTCTGAACGTGTTCTTTTTTATTTTCTACCATGTTGTGATGGCTCTCTGAAAAAGTCCCTATATGTAATAAGGGTTTAAAATACTGTAACCCTGGGATTTCAGAATATCAAATATTTGAATGTGTCTCAAAGCATGATTACTTTACAGAGAGAATTGAGGTCTGATATTGCACAAGCAAAAATAAAATGATTGCATAGGGGAAAATACTATGTTGCTTGGGAAAGTGATCAGGGTTCCTATTTTGGGGCATCACATAGCATTTGTTCTCACACAACAGAAAAATTTTTTCTTATAACATTATTCAAGTTGTATAATATAGGCTATACTTGAAAAATAAATGAATTTTATGCAAATGAACTGTCATTTGAAACAGAAATAAACAGTTCTTTTTTATTTTTAAAACTTTAAATAGTTAAAATATGGTAGATTATTTCTGACTTAAAGTCTACATAGATGCTCTCAAAATGTCATAAACAAATGTGAACTACTATGTGTTCATAAATCTAATTTCCATTCCTTCCTTATGGGATGCTATTAAACACTATTTAATAGCATACTATGTAATTCTAATGGGAGATTGGATCTGTACTATTTAGATGTTAGGTGTCCAATTAAAACCATCTAAATTGAAAGCAATAGTATATTAAGAAAATTCCGCTTTAGTAATAAAATCATGTTATCGCTTGTCAACCAAATTTTATGAATGTTTTCTTGAAATTGTAATAAATAATTTTCTACAAAATCATATATTGTCTATGTTGCAATGTACAGTTATGATAGGTGCTTTAAAGAAAATCTGTTGTTTCATTGTAATTATTCTCTAATTTGAGCATTATTTAAAAAATCTGTGTGTGTCTGAACGAGTGTGTATGAAATCATATTGTTTTCTATATGTAAGAAAAAAGCATTCCATTGAATTTATTAAGAAATAAAACATATCTGTTGACTTTAAGTTCAAACTAGATGACAATGACCTGGGGTATTGGAAGAAAAAAACTAATAAAATAAATTTCTTACACAAACCCCAGAATTATGACAATTCCTTTATGAACAAGTTTATTTGTATTGTTAGTCATATTAAGGCAATTGCATGAATCTCTGTAGAGATGAAAGCCTTATGACAACTTAATGACTCTGCAGATTGCAAGTGTTCCTTGCCATTTTAACACCCAGTTTTAAATTTAAAAAATAATTTGATTTCTCCAACCTCCATAGTGTTTTTTTTTCTTTTTTTCTTTTTTTTTAGATGAAGTCTCACTGTCGTCCAGGCTGGAGTACAGTGGCAGGATCTCGGTTCATGCAACTTCTGCCTCCTGGATTCAAGCAATTCTCCTGCCTTAGCCTCCCAAGTAGCTGGGATTATAGGTACCTGCCACCACGCCCAGCGAATTTTTGTATTTTTAGTAGAGACAGGGTTTCGCCACGTTGGTCAGGCTGATCTTGAACTCCTGCCCTCAAGTGATCCACCCACCTCGGCCTCCCAAAGTGCTGGGACTACAGGCATAAGCCACCGCACCCGGACCACCCTCCATACTTTTTTAAATCACAGAGCCTATATGGCTTTCAGCAGTAACCATGGCAGACACACTCACAATGTACATCTGTAGAGAGCTTTATTGTTTTTAAAGCATTTTCACACACATAATCTTGAGAGGTAGACAGAGTTTTCACATCTATTCTATAGATGAGGAAGCTGAGATACAGAAAGTCAAGTGGTAGATCCCAAATATTAGAAACTCAGCTAGAAGTACAATTCAAGTTTTGAGACATCAAGCCCAGATCTAGTAATTGTAAAGACCGCTAAACAAGCACAGATGTGCCAGTTTCCTAAGGCTTGGGGAATCTTAACAGCAAGCAAAAGTGTATGAATTTTAACATCCTTCTTCTAGGTATCTAATTCCAACTGTATATTTGAATGTGTACAAACAGATAACCATTCACACAAACTGCGTTTAAAAATTATTTTAAAGATGAAGGATATTGGCCCTAAGATTGAGATGGGGGACTCGAATCAGGATGTGTTTAGACTTATTGGATCCAAGTCAAAGTGGCCCGTTAACATTCTGGAAGTTTCATGTTCTCTGTTTTATGCCACTCAGCATGGCTCTGGTCAAGCCAGTTGTACCACAACTAGCTCTGCCTCTGGAACAAGCTGTTCAATCTCTCTTAGCCCTTGTTTCCTCATCTCTAAAATGGGGATAATAATACTCCCTTATAGGGAATTTTGTGAGAATTAAATGTGATAATATGAATAAAGCCATTGAACAATGTATTAGATTTTTTTTTTTAGGGCTGCCATAACATTATCTCAAACTGAGTGACTTAAAACATCATAAATTTATTCTCTCACCATTCTGAGGCCGAGTCCAAAACGAAGGTATGTGTGGACTGCACTCCCTCCAGAGGCTCTCAGGGAGAGCCTTTCTTTGCCTCCTCCAGCTTTTGCTGGCTCCAAGTGTTCCTCGGTTTGTGACTGAATAATGCCAATCTCTGTCTCTTTCTTGAAATGGCCTTCTCCTCAGTCTCCATCCCAAATCTCCCTCTGTCTTCCACTTTTAAGGACACTTGTCTTTGAATTTAGGACCCTCATGAAAATTCAGGATCATCTCATCTTGAGATCCTTAATTCAATCACACCTACAAATACTCTTTTTTTTTTTTTTCCAAATAAGATCATATTCGCAGGTTCTGAGGAGTGAGACATAAACATATCTTTTTTTTTTGGGGGGGGGGTTGGTCACAATTTAACCCAGTGCCTGGGAACAAAGCCCTGCACCTTCTACCTCTATTGTCTTTGATTCGGACCATAAAATGTGGTCAATTCTGCCGTGATTAGCTCAGTAGTTCCCAATCCTGACTGTACATCAGAATCACCTGGAGTGTCTTTGAACCTCTCAGTACCCACCTGGGCTGCATTACAGACCAATTAAATCAGAATCTCTGCGAGTGGAACACAAAAATTGGTATGTTTTAAAGTTCCCCAGGTGATTCCAATGCACAGTCAAGGTTAGAAACTGTGCGTTTTCTGGATTAAACAAGAATCTTTGGGTTTTATCTGTTCAATGTACCAAGTCTTTTGGGGTATAGAAACAGAAATTTATTGTTTTATCAGCACACCTATGCAAATCATAGTGCTTGACTTCTGCACACCATTTTTGGTTGTGCTGTATGTTAACTCTCATTATCTGTAGCAATGAAATTTAATAGAAGGGTTTAAGGCAAGACTTGATAGGAAATTTAGGAGACAAGCTCCAATTTCAATGAAATTGTTGATCCAAGAGGACTCTGTCTAGTGGGGCTTGATATGGATATAATATTTTGTTTCTAAATCTAAATCAAGCTAAGGTTCTGGGGCAGTATGAGAGGCCCTGTAGTGCTGGAAAAATTCTTTTCTGACATTCCTTGCTAATAAAAACATCATACAATTCTTTTGCAGAAGGCTTTAGTGTGTTTATTAGAGTAGGCGATATTTGTTGGGTTAGTCTGTCCAAGGTGTTGGCAAATTCTTTCAGTAGTTTTCTTTTAACACCATTCTACTCAGTGACCTTCTGCATGGATTATAGGTTTCTTTTTGAAGCAAAACTCTAGAAGAGACTTGGGAAGGAAACTTGTTCTTGTACCACCTGACTCAGGAGGCCAGCATGTATCACAATCAAACACCACCACTATTAAAAGCTGCAGCACAATTGGTCCCTGCATGTTAGGTTCAAAGTACTTTTCTACCTGTCGTGGCTATTCAGTCATCGCGTGGCAGATCTTCAAGAGGTCCCATTACTGATCCCTTCTGTTCTGATAGCCTCACCTTTGTTCCCTTTGAAAATATGATCCCAGAAACCAGCGTAAGACCTTCTTTTACCATAAAGAATGTATAGTTGATAAAGCAGATGAGGATGCCCATCTGAGGCCCTCTTTCAAAATACAGTCTTAGGTCAAAGAAATAAAGCTCCAAATTATAACACTTGGGCATTAGCCTAATTTTGAGACATATTTTGAGATAACACAATGATGGGTCTAATGCTTCGAAATTAAACAACATCTGCCCACCCACTTTTCCTACATATTAGCCTAGACCCAGAGCAGGCATTTTCAGAGCATGCATAGAATGCACTGGTTATATTAGCTATCCACATGCACTCCATCATCTACAGCTTAAGAATCTCACAGGGTAAACTGGAATTAAGAGCACTGAAGTCTTCTTAGGAAAGGGAAGTGGGTCCTGGGAGACTTGAGTCTTTTGAATGGGAAAAAGAGGTGGGAGCACATGATGACATATCTACAAATTACATCTTGGAGGAGATGGACTTCTCCTTCCAAGTGACACATTGAAAGGTCAGCAGATAACCTGCAAAATAATTCAGTTTATACTTACATGGATAGTAACACTATATTTTAAAAACAACAACAAGAAGAAGAATGAGAAGGAATGTCACAGAAGTCAGGATAAAGGTTACTGTAGTGAAGAAGGGGCAGTAGGGAACTTCCAAAGTGGAGCGACATCTTCTTTCTTAATCAGATGGTTACAAGTGAGTTTATTTTATTATTATTCTTTACACAGTAAATACTTACCTGTGTATGCTATATTCTGCAGTTTTTAAAAAGATAGCAGTGTTAAATTGAACTATAAAGTATAAAAAATACAATTTTTTTCACTTATTTCCTATCTTTTATTTTGACATTGTGCTTGATTGGTAGACCTATAAAATATTTGTTAAACAACAGTTCCATTAACATGTAATATTTTTTAAGATGAAAAGCTTTCATAATAATAAGGGAAATTCTCTTGAGGGGTGAGGACAGTGCAGAGCAAACAATGGCTGTGCTCATCAAAAACACTTCATTACCATCGCCATTCCTGAAAAAGAGAAATCCTGAGATAAGTGAAGTGGCAGTTCTGTTGACATAAAAGAAGTTATTAGAAGGGAGGGTTGGACAGGCAGAAAACTGCCATTTAACTACTCTTCCTATCCTCTTTTCCAAGTGCTTTCCTGGGAAGTTTTCCACTATTGGACTTTTTATTTTCTTCGTGGAATTTATATCTCCTCACCCAGTGTTGCTGGTTTTCACCCTAATTATACCTGTAAAAGCCATTTGTGAAGTCAACTGGAAGATTTTTGACAGAAAGGCGGTGTGTGGATCTGGAAATGCTAGATGGGGCCCTGCTTCTGACTCCTTGTCCCAATTCTTTTCCTTGGGAATTGCCTGAAGAAATGCCTCTGCCCAAGCTTGTTACATTTGTAAATGGATTTATTTTTTCCATTGTGTATGGGAGTCTTGAGAACTTACCAATATTGAAAAAGGTAACAACAATTTAAACATTTATTTATTTATTTATTTTTT
>NW_016806724.1:261040-275040 GCF_001698545.2 Rhinopithecus bieti
TGGAGAGGATGTGGAGAAATAGGAACACTTTTACACTGTTGGTGGGATTGTAAACTAGTTCATTCCATGGTGTATATGTGCCACATTTTCTTAATCCAGTCTGTCACTCAAGGATCCTATGACCCAGCCATCCCACTACTGGGTATATACCCAAAGGATTATAAATCATGCTGCTATAAAGACACATGCACACGTATGTTTATTGCGGCACTATTCACAATAGCAAACACTTGGAATAAACATTTTTTAAAGTTGATGCAAACAAATAACCTTAAGAGTTAACGTTATTAACACATTTCTATTCCGCTAATGTGGTATGAAAGTGACACGGAGAATTTTCAATTATATTATTCCATGTTACCCTAAAAAACAATTTTGGAATGAACTCAAGAAAGGTAATGTTCTTTTTACTTTAGATAAAAGAAATCACTGGGATAAAATGGAAAGGATGTATAGCTGTTATAAAAGAAAGGTATTTAAGTCAAACAAGTATTTAATTGCCATTTCACAGTGCCTTGCTTTTGTTCCTAATTTTCTAATCCTGTTCTGTACTCTTCCTGATTTTCTAATTTTCTAAGCCGATAACGACCCACACGTACACTTTCTGGTTTAACACCCCAGAAAGTCTAACTGCATTTATTCTTGTTTACTGGTTTTGGCAATTTTAGCCAATCTTACGATCTTTTGCAAAGTAACAATGTAGAGACAGTATGAATACTGATGGTAGATATTGAAACTGATCATTAAACCAGTCTTTTTGTGAGAGGGAATTTTGTAGCCCAGGCTCACAAGCTCACAAGGCTTTCCTTGTTGTGAGATTATTTATTTTCTCAGATCCCCACACATTTTCTGTTTTATCCTGGGGGTTGGGCCGGGGCAGGCGTGGGGAAGCCTGTTCTTAAAGTCAGAGTACGAAATACTCAAAGGGATTCCTAAATTCAGCAATTACTCAACCACTGGTGCAGAGAAGGTAAGTTATTTAGAGTTGTTGATGTTTTAAAAAAGCTGAGTGAAGGAAGCTCTTTGACGCGGGGAAAGCGGAGAATATTGGACCAAAGAGCGAGCACACCCCTGCAGTGGCCTTCGCCCAGTCTACCATGGGGTGGCGCTCTAAGGCCCAGATTTGCCCACCCTCGCACTCCACGCGCTATTTCAAGCAGCAGAGAATAAACCATCTCAAGCTTTCGTTCTTGTGTCTCTTTCTCATTGTACATGTAAAATATTTACATTAAAAACCCACTGACCGTCAGTACTGATGAAAATAACTAAGCAATTAGAAATCGGTTGGACGTTTGTATACTTAGCTCTCTCAAGTGTGTTTATACAGCTGATGGAAATGAAGGTTTGGGATAAAAAGAATAGTAGCACTATCATATAATTTCCAAGTTTGAATTAATTTTTTTCCTGAAAACATTTTAGGTTAAAAAAACCGCTCATATCTAAATTCTTAGAAATCCACTTTTAACCTTTTAATAAATTATGCCATATAGTACAATTTTAAAATTCAAAGACTCAAGGGAATTTAGTTATTAATGAAGTCAGAGTAACTGTATTTTTTTCATGATAAAAGAAGGAAGGTGAATAGATTTTAAATAAATGAAGATTTCAAGCTAGCACCTTTGTTTTAGTTTAGCACCCTGGACTATGCCCTGTTGAAAGCATTAAAGAAAGATGCAAAATCTTTAAGTAAACTGCAAATTAATCTCCATTCCCCAAATAATTTCCATCATTTTTATTGTTTTACTGGGCAGATATATTGCTCTGTGTAAAGGGAAAAAAGAGAGCGCTCGATTTTCAAAGGGAAAGAAGCATAGAGGATAAGGTTCACAGCTACAAAAATACATATGATTCATTTTAAAATGGAGCCTTAAAGACAGTGGTCTGGTCAACCATCAGCATCTTCCATTGCCAAGAAGAAAATATCCTCCCATATGAACCATATCTTCCATTTTTTATCTTATTCATTTTGCTTAGTATCATATCATGAGCACTTTCCCATAGTATTAAATGCTCTTAGAAAAATCTCATTATTCATGGCTCTATCATCATTTAAAAAATTTTGCTTATTACTCATTGAACAGGCTATTTTTAATTTTTCTAAACAATTGACTGATAAGTCCTTATAAATAAAATTGCTCAGGAGATATATGTACATAAATTTTTGTCAAGCAACTGTCTTTAAATCTTTAAAGAAAGTTTTATTTTAATGTAAAAAAATTTAATCTTAACTTTAAAAAGTTTTTTTAAAAAGAAACCATTCTTTAGAAGTAGATTAAATATATGCCTACATAATATAAAATTGATTATATAGACAAGCATTTTTTGTCTGGGGGGGAGGGTTGGAGAAGGTCAGGATTTTAAAATCCCAGTAAGAATAAACAGATACTATATCTACTTGGATTTTGAGATGCCATATTTCCAGACCTATTCATTAATATCTCATTAAGTTAGATTTATATACTCAACAAATCTGAACTAGTCAATCTAATTTACTATTTAAACGTTGATATTTTATATTTTTTTCTACACAAATATTTGGGTTTAAAAAGGAAACAAAGAGCTATGTTGCGAAAAACTTTGATGCCTGACCCTAAGAAAGTGTTACTCTTCACGAAGAAATAATAAATGTTTGAGGTGGCAGATATCCCAGTTACCCAGATTTGATCATTTCACATTGTATCCTTGTATCAAATATCACATGTACTCCGTAAATTAAAGAAATAAGTTTAATTAAATTAATAAAAAAATAAAAAATTAAAAGTTTCATTCTTTTTGAGAAAATTATGTATTTAATGTTGTGCACTGAAAATGAGTTCCCAAAGTGAAGGCTGCTAAAGACATATGTCTATAATCTCAAAATAATGGTGAAAACCTGAAGATATAAAGGGTTATGTTCGAAGATCGAGTTAAACATATGGTGTCTGCTTTGAAATTCTGTTTCTATATTTGGGCACGATCTTTTTCATAGATATGCAAGCATAGTCTCTTTTTCTTTTACTGTCTGTTTACACATGTCATAGTTGCAACTTCCTAGTGAAGGAAAATTTTCCAGTTTTAAAATTTGCAAGCATGAAAAGAAAATTGTCACAGTGTGAAACTGGATTTTCAATGTAAAGCTGTTAAAACAAGAAAAAAGCATACAGTTTAAGGCAGATATTTCAAAATTCTACTATTTTCCTTGAACCAAATTCCACCTTTTTTCCCTCCATTGTTTCTTAAATAATTTTTAAATGCATTCGGATAACAACTTGGAAAAGTGAAATGTTATACCCACACATCAAAAAGGCATTCCTTCAATAGGACAATGTTTGTGTTCTGCGTTAGAAAGAACAAAACTCCTTTAAGGGAGAACTCTCCCTACTTAAACAATAAAGGCAAGAAAATGTTACATGCCCTTAGGGTTTTTCTTTCACTATCTTTACCGAAGGAAGACATACAAAGAGAAATTATCTAAACTTCCTTCTAGAAGGCAGTGACCATAGTGAAGAAATTTTTTTTTTTTTTTAATAATATTCAGGCCAGATCCTAGTGCAGGTGGGTGTTTTCCAAACAGAATCTGCCTGGTGGAATGAGAAGCACTGTGGAAGTCAGATTCTCCTGCTTTCCATCTGTGGATGTCTGTCATTTGGGGACAATGACCAGCACTGTATTTTCTTAACCCAATATGGACAGAGTACGTGTTTGGATTGTATTGTGTGACATCCCCTTCTCTATCAAACAGGCCCAAGAGGGGAGGGGGTGAGGTCTGACTTTTTAAGGATGGTTCTAATGCGTTCAGCTGTTATCACACTTTGCTGATTGTAATCACTCGTTTTCTGGTTTCTTTTCCAGCTGCTCCAAAATTCATTGCAATGTCCTCTAGGTTTATTTTAATATCCCATAATTCAAAGATCTGAGAAAGAAGAGTTGAAATAGAAATCCATGTGCTGATTCTCTCCCATTTTTTTTTTTCTCTCAGGGAAGAAGGGATTTAGGATTTGGACACATTCCTCAAAATCCTCTCTGGAGAAATGTGTTCTTTTCTGTAGGGAAGGAGCCAGCTTGGAGCACATTCACAGGCTTATTCAATTGATAGAGGAATTGGGAACCAATCCTATGTAAATATACAAAATATTTTAAATTAAAAAAATTAATGCTTTCTTCGGAGCATTTATGTTTAAAATGTTTCCTTTTGGAGTGGTAGCAAAACAGTAGTACTCTGTTGGCATTTTAGGATTTCCAGATTCCCTGAATCAAGTATTTGCTCTAAACTCTGTTGTCCTAAACTTATCTAGTAAAGGGTAAGAATGTATTGCTCTTTAAACTGCAGAACACTTTCATGCATGGGAAAACTAAAAGGCAAGGGGATCCCCCTATGTGCTGTCTCTGAAAACATCTTGACTTACGTTTTAAAATCAACTTATTTCAGGGGAAGTAGACCCTATCAGTTTTCTTTGTTTTCCCCATTCATTTAGTCCTCTGAAGAGCTAGATCTGAGAAATGATTCAGCTAGAATTATAGATTGCCATTTCTTCATTTTCCACTACATAGCAGCGGCTCCTTTCAGTCATTTTTAAGTCCTTTAAAAGCCCATATGGGGAAGAGGGGGAGGGGACTGCCTGTAAATCATAAGGACCCAGTTTCTTGATTTCAGTGAAGGGTAGTTTTACTGTCCTCTGTCACCACAGCTGTCAGCAGGATGCCTTAAACATCCTAATTGTCACTAGGGATCAGATTGTTCCTTAACTAATTGTTTAGATCAGCTAATCTACATCCATCATCTGCAAAGGGCAGGCAGCCCCAGGCATCCTGTAATTTAGATAAAACTCCTTTTCTGGGTCTAAACACATTGTTTGGGTGACCAAGGGTCAGGTACCAAAAAGCCTACCTAGGGGTGGAACAAGAGTGGAGATTGTATACTGAGGACCCGGTGAGCCTCCAGGCTTACAAGCCCAGACCACCTGCATGTATCCCACTCAAACAACTGTGAATCAGTAGAAGATTCTATGTCATTGATTGCAATATGCCAAGAGCCCAAACAGAGCAGACAGCCAAGATCACTGCCTGAGTCAGCTCTTGTGTTTGCACTCATATGCGTTTTGAGGTACTCATTATGACACAAATGTGCTGGATATTTTTGAGCTATTGCAAGGCTTTCTTGAGTTAAACTTCTAAAAACACATCAGCAGCAGTGATGTAGTATAAATTATATATGCAACACACACATTTCATGTAGAATGCAGTCTCCCTTCTAAGAACCTCTGCTTTAATAAGCTTTCTAAAACAATTGGTGAATTCGTTATTTTAGACTGTGGGGTAGTTTTCTTGCATTCATCTGCTCATTCTTCCATTCAATAAAAATTGATTTCAAACTCTCATGAGCTTGGCAAGAAGGTTTTCGTGCCTCAGGAATGTAATTCGTTTAGAAACAAGCCATCCCCTTACATTCATATCATTCTTATCTCAAAATGCTTTCAAAATAACCAACGAATCGATTTAAAAGTAAAAAAATAAAAATAAATAAAAGCAAGCAGGCCTTGAACTGAACAGAAGTGAATAGGGGTAGAAAAACAAATGTATGATAAATGATAAACAAACAAACAAATACAGTCTTCCCAAAAGTGAAATTCAACCATTCATTAAGATAATTTAAGAAAAGGGGTCTAGGGACTTTTAAAAAACAGAACTTTGGAAAACCTTCCACACTTATCTCACTCATTCAGATTTAGTATAAATCCTATTAATTTTGCAATAAAGAACGCTACTAATTTTGTTTAGGCTGGCCTTCCCCTCACTTACTTCAGTTTTTCTTTTAATATAATAGTATACCTATTAATACTTTATACAAGTACAGTGCTATGAAATGGTATTCTGGAAAAATAATAGAAGAACAATTGTTAAATTTAGCCAGCATTTACTGTGGTTTACCTATTTAGCAGGTCTTATTGTAAGCATTTTACATATATTAATTTATTTAATTATCACAACAACCCTATGATGTAGGTGATTTTATTATCCCCACTTTGTGGGGAAATTGATTCGCAGAGAGGTTAATGTACACAAGATCACAGATTGTGCTGGTGAGATAGCAGAGAATAGCAGGCAAACTTGGGAAAACCTTTTAGAGGAATTAGATTCTGAAATGAGAATTAAAGGCTGGCAGGAGTGGGCATTTGTTGTCCCACAGAGGCAGATAGACAAGGAGCACAGACTTTAGATGCTGGCAGTTTCCATAAAATTGGATTGGAAAGAAAATGGGCCCAGCCTGGGGCAGAAGAGGAATGAGAGCCATAGGGGTGATAGGGACGCCAGGGCAGCTACATGGCTGGCTATGGTCCAGCTTCTGACACTCAGAAATTTCATTTTGTCACTTCCACCTATTACAGCGACTAAAAGAACTGAGCAAATCTATAGACTTCTTTTCTTCCCTGCCCCTGACTGCCATCATTTTTTACAGAATTTTCTTTTCTAGTTACAAAAGTAGTATGTATTTATTGTAGAAAATACAAAAAACATAAAACACACACATGCCCAGAGGAAAAGAGAAAATTAAAACATTTCTCATTCTACCTCCCAGAGATAATAACTTTCAGCATTTTCCATGTATAATTTCAGACATAAAATAAGAAAATTGACTTAAATCTACATAGAACTTTGTCATTTCCTTCCCCTCCCCACAGCTTAGCTTGATGTAGTAAATATTTTCATGTTTTATATATCACTGTTTTACTAATTTCATTACATTAAATTAATTTATTTAACAGATCTGCTGCTGATAGTAGGTGGTTTCTTTCTTGTGTGAGATTATTTTCTTATAATTTCATGCAAACTCACTCATTAAATCATAATTTATTAACACGTCAAATGATTTTTATATTGCTAAATGCTCTCCGTAGATGCACTATTTTATCCCTGTGGCAGCATAGAATGAAAAACCTGTTTCTCCACCTCACACCGTAGAGGTACAGAAGTTTCTGACTTTTGACTTAGGAGCTTTCTCTGAAAGGCAAAGCTGTAACTCAGAGCAAACCCGAGTTACCTCTGAGTGCCACCAACAGGTGGCGATGGCTGCTACCAGGATGGAGGCATTTGACACTACGAATTAAAGTGGTCTTCTAGAAGTTAACCTTTACAAGGGATAAATTTTATAAGTAAAAATGGTATTTCTTGTTTGAATTTCGGTTTGGTTATTAAAAACACTGAATGGTTTTTTGCATGTTCATCTGTGTGCTGCTTTTGCAAATTGTCTTCTCACTTATTTTGCCCAGTCTCTTTATATATGGGTGTTCATCATTTTCATATTATTTATAAATTATCTTTATGGTCAGCACATGATGAGTACTATTTCAGGTTTTCATTTGTCTTTCAATTCATAGGTTTTAAAAACTTGAATAAGGAAGTTATACAGAAGTTTTAAATGTTTATATAGCCATTTCTATTTTATTCCTTAAGATTTGTTTGTTTGCATGCTTAAAAGGGCTCTCTTTACCTCAAAATCAGAAAATATTCTTCTGCCTTTTCTTTTTTTTTTTTTTTTTAAGTACTTAAGTTTTGATACATCTGGTATTTATTTCAGTTTAAGGTACGGGGGAGAAAATCAACATAACTTTTTTTTCCCAAAGAGATAACTGTTTCTGTACCATTTTTAATAATCCCACCTTTCTGTAAAGATTAGAGATATTACCTTACCCTATAATAAAGCCTTATATCCACTGAATCCTATTTCAGACCTTTCCATTCTATCCCACTGGAATATATTTAACTACTAGAGCCACCTGTTTCTGCAATATACACCTTAATATATTGTAGGGCTGGTATACCTCAACATTTTTTCTATTTTGTTTTTACTCTTTTAAAACGTTGCATTGGATTTGATTTTCAAATTACTGTGTTAACACATGTGTCTTACAACAAATTAAACAGCAGAGCATGGTGTACATATAAAGTTAGTAACTTCTGTCTCTCCTTCTAGTCCCATCACCAAGGCTTATAGTGTGGTGAATGCATTTTTACACTTTTCTCTGTGCTCTTATGAGCAAATAATAATAATAAATCATAGTAAGGAGAATATTTTTTACCATTGAAACTAAAAACAATTTTTTCACTTATAAAAGTATTTAAAACACGTAAAACAAGGCAACATTTACTCTTTTTTCTCATCTCCTAGTATGGTGGTGGCCCCTCCACTGTTGCACCATTGCTCTCTGAGCCAGTATTACTATCACTGGTTCCTTTCTCTGCCATACTGTTGGCCCTCTCCTGCCCGCTCTCCTTGTCCTCAGGAGTAGACTTGCCTTCTTCACCATTCTGTTGGGTCTGTCATTTCTTTTCTTTTCTTTTCTTTTTTTTTTTTTTTTTTTTTGAGACGGAGTCTCACTCTTGTCGCCGGGGCTGTTGGAGTGCAGTGGCCGGATCTCAGCTCACTGCAAGCTCCGGCCCTCCCGTTCACGCCAATTCTCTGCCTCAAGCCCCGAGTAGCTGGGACTACAGGCGCCCGCCCGGCTAGTTTTTTTGTATTTTTTAGTAGTTTCACCGGGTTAGCCAGGATGGTCTCGATCTCCTGACCTCGTGATCCGCCCGTCTCGGCCTCCCAAAGTGCTGGGATTACAGGCTTGAGCCACCGTGCCTGGCCGGCTCTGTCATTTCTTCAAGGTGTGTCTCCTCTGCCTCCATTGGAATGTTCTCATTGTCTTTCTTTTCCTCGCCTTTGTTGGCCACTTGCTCTTCCTCAGGAACGACGCTGCTCTCATTGCACTAAGCTTGCTCTGCCGCCTCCTTCTCCCTTTCCTCCTGCCTTTTGTGGGTCTGTTCCTCTGCCTGTGCAATCTCAGCTGCAATTTTCTCCAGATCCACTTCTACCTTCAGATCGCACAACCTTTTAAGTTCATTGTTAAATGAATCTGTGCTTTCCAGGAATTTCGCCTTCTCCTGGTGTCGTTCCTCTTTTGGAAGAAGTTCAGCTTTTACTTTTCGCTGTTGAACCATTAAGGACTGGATCTATCATTTGAGGACCTGCATTCAAGCTGTTGTGACAACTGACTGAACCTCTGATACCACACTCTCACTAAGGATTTCACTGATGAGGCAGTGGTTTCTCTGGAAACGGACGGTGGCTGTACGCTTCGTTGAAAAGGCATCATCATAATCATCTGATCTTTAGCAGAGAAGGCTCATGGTTCTCCTTTCTCCATGTGAGACTGTTTGGGTCGACTTTCTTCCTCTAAAGCAGCCTCTGCAAGACTTTTTGCATTTATGTAAGCAAGGTACATGGGGAAATGATGATGGGCGTCCATAGATTCATTGTACTCTATCTTTTCTAATTCGTATTCGTTTAAATATTGTTTCTCTTCATTAGCGAGATATTGCCACATGCCACCAATAATCTTGCCAATTTCCCACAACTATAGGTCAGGGTTGGAAGCCTTTACTTGGTTCCAGACCTTTCTGCTCTACCTCCTGTAGGGCATCAGTGGCTTATCTGGTGGCTTTGGGAGTTTTGGAATCGTAATACTGGAGGATGCCCTGACCCAGCTGTTGGTGCCTGGGTTCCCTCCCAGCCTGTAGTTGTTGTAGGCAAGATGATGGTATGGATTTTATCTTGCAAACCCTGGTGGGCTGGGCATTTGTGTTGCAGAAGCTGGGGTGGGAGATGGGGCATAAGATGGTCTTTTTGGCATTTTGCAAGATTAAATTCTCAGTTTCTTAAGAATGAATCTGAGACACCGTGGGTAGAAAAAGTGCTCGCAGCCCTGGCTTCACTTTTCTTTGTCCCATGCACACCCCCAGTAATGAGAATATTTATCGAGTGCAAGACATTGTTCTAAGCACCCTACCTGAATGATTTCCTTTACTTTTTATAATAAACATATGAAGTAGATATTATTATCATCATCAACACGCAGAGGAGCAAGCTGAATCACTGGTAGTCTAAATAACCTACTCATGTCACGTACTGTAGTTAGTAAGTGGTGGGACCCAGATTAAGTTCAAGAAGGCAGGTTCCAGAGCCTGAGCTTTGGAATGTGTCTGCTTATCTATCAAATGTTTTTGATGAATATTTAAGTTGTCCTTATTTCTTGACAACCCCCCAACAATACTGCTGGTAGCATTTCTGTATACAAATTCTTTCATACTGGTAATTTTATTTCTGGCATATAGTTTCTCAGAAATGATATTGCTGGATCTTAGGGCACGTGATTTTATTTAATAGACATGACGAGATTAGTTTTCACAATGGATACACTAATGATTACTCACACATATGAAATATTCTCACAAACCCTCATTTTGCTCTTTCTTCCGTATTGAAGCCCCAACATGTGCCCAGTGTTATCCTCAGCACTGGGATGTGAAGGTGGTTACAGCAGATGTGGGTTCTGCTCTTGAGGGGCCACAGCTTTCGCTCACACCAGATATCATTCTCTTTCTCTGTTCCTCAGAAGCACCACAAGCAAACACAACAGAGAGCACCCCACAGGGAACAACTTAAAGATGAACACAAAATGACTAACTATTTTTGTAACCCGCCCTGTCCTTCCACGCCACTACCTACACAATCCTCCCTTCACACGGACCATTCTCTCTCCTGAGTCAGTCCTCTGCCACATTTCCAGGACCTCTGATCTTACAAATCTCCAGGAAGGACTTTCCAAATGAAGGATGATTTACCTTTCTGTTTCCTGTCTTTCCTCTCAGTCCCCACCCAGGGAACCTCCTCTGACCAACAATAAGAACATCAGCAAGTGTAGACCATGGCCTGCCTTGCCTTGCCCGCCCTTCCTTCCTTCCTTCCTTCCTTCCTTCCTTCCTTCCTTCCTTCCTTCCTTCCCTCCTTCCTTCCTTCCTTCCTTCCTCCCTTCTTTCCTTCCTTCTTCTTTTCTTCCCTTCCTCCCTCCCTCCCACTCTCCCTCCCTTCTTCATTCTCTTCTTTTTTCTCCCTCTCTCCCCCTTTCTTCCTCCCTCTCACCCTCCCTCCCTTCTTCCCTTCTAAACTGAAAGAGCACTTCTTACCAATGGTCATACTGAATATCTTCTAGTGATTCAGTTTGAGCAGCGATTTTTAAAGTTTTTTTTTTCTTCTCATTATATCAGTTTGTATTGCCCAAGATTGTATTATAAGCTGGCGCAGACTGGGATATGAAATGAGATCTCCTGATGCTTGGTCAGCTTCATAATCTCAGAGTATCATATTCACTCTGACTTGGCTAATGGTCTTATTAACTAATGAAAACTAGTATATACTGTTCTTTTAACATAACAGAAAATGAGTAGATTTTAGTTTTCCTTTCAAAGAATATGTAGATAAAGCCATTTTGCTTTACTTAATTTGGTTGGGGGGGGGGGGGGTGTTGAGGGTAGGGAAGCTTCTTTTCCATTAAGAATAGCCTGTCTATATAGACTGTACACATCCTCTAAGGCCCAGATCAGAGATCATAGTTTCTTTTTTTTATCTTTTATTTTATGTTCAGGGGTACATGTGCAGGTTTGTCACATAGGTAAACTTGTCTCATGGGGGTTTGTTGTACAGATTATGTCATCACCTAGGTATTAAGCCTAGTTCTCATTAGTTATTTTTCCTGATCCTCTCCCTCCTGCTACCCTCCATCCTCCAATAGGTCCCTGTGTGTGTTGTTCTCCTTTATGTGCCCATGTGTTCTCATCATTTAGCTCCAACTTATAAGTGAGAACACATGATATTTGGTTTTCTGTTCCTGCGTTAGTTTGCTAAGGATTATTGTCTCCAGGTCCACTCATGTCTCTGCAAAGATATGATCTTGTTCCTTTTATGACTGCATAGTATTCCATGCTGTATATGTATCACAGTTTTTTTTTTTTTTTTTTTTTTTTTTTTTTTTTTTTTTTTTTTTATCCCGTCTGTCACTGATGGCCATTTAGGTTGATTCCATGTCTTTGCTGTTGTGAATAAAGGACTCATCCTATGTTATGGAATGATTCTCTATTCTTCCATTTCTATGAAGCCTTTTATTCCTCCTTTAGTTCAGTTGTTTGGCCTTCTACAGGCCTATCTCTCATAATTTCTTCTTTCATTTTGGTTCCTGCCACAAAGTGTAAATTATCTTTTGATTTATCTCTCTCCCTCTTCCCAGCTATCTGAGGGCAGGAACATTTCTTAATCATCTTTGAACCCTAGAACCTACAATACAACAAATGTTTTTTTTTTTTCTGAGTGAATGGTGGATGGATGCATAGATTAATGCCTATTATTTTCCCTAACCTCCCCATAAAGCTAACTTTGTCGATATTAAAATGGAACAGCTACAATTGAATTCTATGTTTGTTTATTACATTACATCAAAGCATGAAGAATGTGCTAAAATAAATTAGTGCACTTAGTAACCCAGCCAGCCGCACATTTTTTCACTGTCCTATCAACAGGGAAATCCATTATGTCCATCCCACCTGAGATATTACATCCCTGCATCATTTGTTCAGACAGTATGATTCAGTTGAGACTTGTCAATGCTTTTGTTAGTGAGAAGGCTTCTCCAGGCACTGCTGATTTGAAAGGACTAATCCTTGAAAGAAATTGGACTAAGTCTTGCAAAAAATAATAGAAAATCTTGAAAAAAAAATATTTACCTGGAGAATGACTTTTCTCTGCCATACAATGCAAGGAAGTAAGTGTACTGTAATCTCAGCACTTGCAGTATTTTCATCATGTATGGTATTTCTACTTGCTTCACCTCCTCTTTATCCTCAGAAAGACAGTGCTGCTTAGTGTTTAAGACTGAGAATTCACAAGCAGGACTGCTGGGTTTAAATCCCAGCTTACTATCTTGGGAAAGACATTTCACCCAGCTGGCTAAGTTGCACAATTTCAGGGAGTTCCCTTCACAAAGAACACAACATAGGATGATGCATGTAGAGCATTATAGACCACTTAAACTTAGCAAGTAACATTCATTAAATAAGCAAATGTTAACACTATTGTCTTCCTAGCACCCCTATTAGTAGACATTTTTAGCATCGTCTCAAAGACGGATATATTATGTTGCAAAGAGGTTAAGTGTCTTGTTCACAGTTAAACAGAAGTCAGAAATGGGCTGCTGACTTTCCACTCTACAGACTCCTAGGCTGAGGCATTTATTTCCAACTTAATTATTATTAGCAACCCCCTCTCCAACAATGTGTGACATGTTTTATTTTATTGTTGTTTTTGTTTGTTCATTTTCAATTTTCCCAGATATGGTTTAAAAACTGGGCATGAGATAGGAATTTGCAATGACCCGTACCAAAATAAAATCAGCTGCTACTACCACAGCAAAATACTAATTTGGGATCCTGTTGCTGGTTACTACTATATTCAATATTAAACTGTCCTAGCTCCCAGTTACCAACCTCACCCCCTTCCACATACCTTGCTCAATGCCTTATGTTGTCACTAGATTATAAGTCCCTTGAGGACAGGGACTGTGCCTTATTCATCTTTGAATCCCACCGAAGGATTTACATAGTGTTTCATATATAGTAGATGCTCAATAAATGTTTGCTATATAAATAAATAGGAGCTTATTATCTTTAAAAAAAATCTACAATTCCATTATTTCCTGCTCTCAATTTAAGGATAGAGTCTGTCTGACTCTATGAAGTGGGCATTTTCATAATAAGGTAGTATTTGAGGATCAAACCAGAACTCAGGACTAAGAAATTCAATCAAAACCGCTCAACTACATAGAAACTGAACAACCCGCTCCTGAATGACTACTGGGTACATAACAAAATGAAGGCAGAAATAAAGATGTTCTTTCAAACCAATGAGAACAAGGATACAACATACGAGAATCTCTGGGACACATTTAAAGCAGTGTGTAGAGGGAAATTTAGAGCACTAAATGCCCACAAGAGAAAGCTGGAAAGATCTAAAATGGACACCCTAACATCACAATGAAAATAACTAGAGAAGCAGGAGCAAACACATTCAAAAGCTAGCAGAAGGCAAGAAATAACTAAGATCAGAGAAGAACTGAAGGAGATAGAGACACAAAAAACCCTCCAAAAAA
>NW_016806724.1:277723-289668 GCF_001698545.2 Rhinopithecus bieti
TTCTCGCTCATAGGTGGGAATTGAACAATGAGATCACTTGGACACAGGAAGGGGATCATCACACACCAATTCCTATTGTGGGGAGGGGCGGGGGTAAGGGATAGCATTAGGAGATATACCTAATAGAAATGATGAGTTAATGGGTACAGCACACCAACATGGCACATGTATACATATGTAACAAACCTGCACGTTGTGCACATGTACCCTAGAACTTAAAGTATAATAAAATAAACAAATAAATAAAGTTTTATCTTCCAATGTTAAAAAAGAGACAAAATAAATCCTGTTTTTGAAATTAAAAGTTCTTATCCTTCTTAATTAAGAATATTATGCATACATTAAAATACCCAAATGCATTGAGTTATTTCTGATAGCTGCTTTTATGAACGCATTTATGACTACAAAAGGTTTGCATGTTTCCTCTTTTTATATCTATGTGTTTCCCATGCAAGTCAGTAGACATTATCTTTAGGCAGTCATTGATTCTTGCAATTTCTCTTTAATGCTAAATCCTACAAGCTGTTGGGAATAAATAATCATGCCTATTTCTTGACATGAAAATGTCAATTTCACCAAACATGCAATTTTACTTCTACTAATAGCAGATTTTCTTTGTGAGTAGAAAGGTAGCTTCACTGTCTTCTCAACTTCAGCTGCATCCCAGCTGTGTTTATTAAACAGAGATTTTGTATTGTCTGGCCTTTTGTTTTCTGTTCCATCATTTTTCCCATCTGGCTTTCCCCATATATCCTAGAGAACATATCCATATTTTTACTGACAGTAGTGTCTGTGTGTGTGTGTGTATACACTACATACACACACACACACACACACACATATATATATGTATCTTTCCCTGGTGATAGCAGTTAACATTCCTTTAAAAGCTTACATTTCACCTCCGTTCCCCTGTTCACATCTCAACTACGTGAAATTGGGTGATTTAAAACAATTCTAGCAGTTTCTCACTCAAATATAATTTCTTATGACTTGTGAGGGTTTTGAATTCTTGGCAACCATTTTCTATGCCACTAAGAGTCCCTGTAAAGGAAGGATTGTTAAGAATTACAAGCACAGAGGCAGTGCCTTAAAGAACAAAGAAGATGTATTTTACTTCAAGAAGAATAAAATGGACGTTCACAGTCACTTGCCAAGATTTTCCTCTTTTCCCAGGTGGAAATAGGATGGCAGTGGGGAAAACATACCCCAACATTTGAGGATAAATGCAGCCCAGGAGTTTTCCTGGGTTGGGCATTCTTTTCTTTAGAAATGCAAAGATATTCATTTCCTAATTTTTCTGCCACTGTCATTAATGTTTGGAATCCTACTTTCTTTGGAGGATAAATCACATTCTCTCTTTGTATATCATCCTGAAAGTCAAGTTTAGTCAAAGCTAAAGAAAGAACTTTGATTCATTTGTGGAAGCAAGATAGGTTTGCACAAAATATTTCATGGAATTTTAAAATTATTGGTTTATCTCTCATTTTTCAGAATTATACAATCTTTCTTTAAAAGTTGTTGCATAGAAAATGGCCATGTATTTGTGAAAAGTTATATGAACAAATGTATTCCAAAAAATAACTATTAATTCCAAATTTAATCATATAATTTGTTTTTGTTTTTACATTTGCAAATCACATAAAATAATAGTGGTCCTTAGTATAGTGCAGTGGTTAAGAGACTGAAAGCAGACAGTCTGGGTTCAAATCCTAGTCCGGCCACTTTTTAGTTGCTTCATTTTGGACAAATTATTCAACCTTTCTGTGTCTCATGTTCCCTTTCTGAAAAAGAGGCTACTAACAGTCCCTCCCCTACAGGGTTGATTTAAGGATTAAATCAGTTAACCCAGGTTAATATCTTAGAACAACGGTTTACACAGAGCAATTTTCTGTCATTGTACATTGCTATTAGTAGTCATTGGTAGTTACACTTGTAATTTTCTGTCATTGTACATTGCTATTAGTAGTTATTGGTAGTTACACTTATAGCATTTATCAATCTGGTTGCATGGATTATATAGGTCAAGGGTTAATATATATGTATATATGTATATATGTGTGTGTATGTATGTGTGTATATATATGTATATATCTGGCAAAAGAAAATGTCTTTTCTGATCCAAGATGCATTTACTGAATACCAACTATGTGTTCATCACTGTGAGACAGAGAGACAAGTAACTATTTTATTTAGAAATTAAAACAAGCTTTAGGTAGTTATAGATTTCCTAAATAACAGCAAATAAGGAAATAAAAATCCAAGAAGGAGATCAAATGATAAAAATGTGGCTTTGTACACTTCTTAAAAAAAAGATATTTATGTGGCCAAGAAACATGTAAAAAAGCTCATCATCACTGATCATTAGAGAAATGCAAATCAAAACCACAATGAAATACCATCTCACACCAGTTAGAATGACAATTATTAAAAAGTGGGGAAACAACAGATGTTGGAGAGGATGTGGAAAAATAGGAAGGCTTTTACACTGTTGGTGGGAGTGTAAATTAGTTCAATCATTGTGGAAGACAGTATGGAGATTCCTCAAGGATCTAGAACTAGAAATACCATTTGACCGAGTAATCCCATTACTGGGTATATACCCAAGGGATTATGAATCATTCTGCTATAAAGACACATGCACACATATGTTTATTGTGGCACTATTTACAATAGCAAAGACTTGGAACCAACCCAAATGCCCATCAATGATAGACTGGATAAAGCAAATGTGACACATATACACTGTGGAATACTATGCAGCCATAAAAATTAATGAGTTCGTGTCCTTTGCAGGGACATGGATGAAGCCAGAAGCCATCATTCTCAGCAAACTAACACAGGAACAGAAAACCAAACACCACTTGTTCTTACTCATAAGTGAGAGCTGAATAATGAGAACACATGGACACACGGAGGGGAGCATCACACGCCATGGCCTCGCAGGGGTGGGGGGCCAAGGGGAGGGATAACATTAGGACAAATACCTAATGCATGTGGGGCTTAAAACATAGATGATGGGTTGACAGGTGCAACAAACTACCATGGCACACATATAGCTATGTAACAAACCTGCACATTCTGCACATGTATCCTATGCAGCCATAAAAATTAATGAGTTCGTGTCCTTTGCAGGGACATGGATGAAGCCAGAAGCCATCATTCTCAGCAAACTAACACAGGAACAGAAAACCAAACACCACTTGTTCTTACTCATAAGTGAGAGCTGAATAATGAGAACACATGGACACACGGAGGGGAGCATCACACGCCATGGCCTCGCAGGGGTGGGGCCAAGGGGAGGGATAACATTAGGACAAATACCTAATGCATGTGGGGCTTAAAACATAGATGATGGGTTGACAGGTGCAACAAACTACCATGGCACACATATAGCTATGTAACAAACCTGCACATTCTGCACATGTATCCCCAAACTTAAAGTAAAATAAAAAAAGGAAAAAAAATGTGTCTTTGTAGTCCAAAAACAAGAAAGCAACCAAATTTTCCTGAAGAGTGAAAGAAATGAAACAAATATTGTGCTCATAACACTGTCATTGGTTAGGCTAATAATATGAGCAAAAGTAGAACTTTAATTGGTAATAGGAGAGGTGAGCTATTTTCAAGAAAGGCAAAAAGGCAAAGAAATAGAAAAATATTCAGCAGAGAATTTTTTTTGGGGGGGGAAAGGGGCTCTGGAGATGGAGAGCTTCATTTGGACAACCTTCGTTGGCTTGAGTTTAGAACTCTGCCTGCCATATTTTACATTTTTCAGTTTTAACTGTCAGCCCTAAGCACTGCCCCTCTTGGTAGAGGACTCTCCCTTACTCACCCATGCCTGTCTTTTAAGGAGGGCGATATCCCTAATGGAGTAGAAGCAGGGCTGCTAGTAGGTGGGCTTGCTAATAGAAACTACTGTTTAGTGAGCAGAGTAGCAGAAAGCCAGCAGCAAAGAGAAGAGAAAGCAGCCTCCTTGGTTATAGAGAAGCACTGTGGGGTCCCATTTCAGGTTTCCATTTGTTCATCTCTTTGTACCATATCATTTGCATTTGTTGAGCCTCAGTTTTCTCATATGTAAGATGTATATATTTAATCAAGAATCCTAAACTATTCAGCATTCCCATTTCTGAAAATCTATCTTTAGAAAACCAATTACCACATCAATGGCTGGTCTCTAGTCACTAAGGAAAGTCTAAGTATCTTCTGTTCATTTATGTTAGAAATAATAATTGAATGCTGGCTGGCTCCCAAGAATGTTACCAGAACTCTCAGTGGAGAAAGGAAAGCTTAGTTTATTGCTAACCATGTTAGGATAGCACTATCTAAGGCTCACTAGCATCTCAGAGAGGAGATGGAGTTTCCCTCTGTCACCCAGGCTGGAGTGCAGTGGCATGACATCAGCCCACTGCAATCTCCACCTCCTGGGTTCAAGCAATTCTCCTAACTCAGCCCACTGAGTAGCTGGGATTACAGGCGCCCGTCATAATGCCTGGCTAATTTTTGTATTTTTAGTAGAGACGGTGTTTTGTCATGTTGCCCAGGCTGGTCTCAAACTCTGACCTCAAGTGATCCACCCACCTCAGCCTCCCAAAGTGCTGGGATTACAGGTGTGAGACGCTGTGCCTGGCCAAAGTTGAAATCTTTATAAACATTTTGAAGTCAGATTTAAGATGAAGCTTTCAGTGTGGGAGGTGGCCGTTTGTTAGTACTGGATATGGATTATAATATGGGCTTGGTGGATAGAGCAAGGAGAGGATTTTGAACCAAGAGGTTCAAACTGACAATTTGCCAGTCTTCCAGAGGTTTCTTACTGGAGCTATCACCATAGGCTCTTGATTCAATACCTACGTCTTCCTCTCAATAGCTGACCTGATTTTCTACTGTACTGGGACCAGGTCATCACTAGGCATGTGTTCTTTAAATACTTTTTTCTTCAACAGAAAGTCCTTAATTTCATCTATTCTTTCCTCTGCTCTTAGAGAAAAAATGCATTCCTCCTTTTAAACCTTATCTATACTACAGTCTTATTCTTGTCCTCATAGCCGTTCACCTGTTACTTATCAATTCTTATCATTCATCTATTACTTGTCATATATCAAGTAATAGCCATTCATCTATTTTTTTTATCAGTTTTTCCTCACATGCTAACCATCTCACTTCTCACTGATTCCTTTCCCTTGGCCCTCAAACATAATTATGTGTCTTTAAACACAAAATAATATCTACTAGGTCTGTGGGCTTCTAGCCATGGTTTCCTGTTCTTTCTCTTCTGTACGGGTTTCTATCCCTTGCTTCCTTGACAACTCCTGACAGACCAGAAAAAAGCAGTCTCTCTTGACCCCCAAATCCCTGTGAACATATCATCCTCTCACTCCTCACTTCTTCTGTTCTCCACCAAGACCATAGAAAATATAGCAAATGCTGCTTGTCTCCACTTTCTCATTCCCATTTACTTTTAGTTTCATTGTAATCTAGCTGCCTTGGAAAGGCTACAAATGATTTTCTAAGTGCCAATTTCAAGGGATAGTTTAAATTCCTAATCTTTGTGACATTTGATACTGGTGATTACTCCCTTTTCATTGAAAAGCACATTTCTTTAGCTTCTGACATTACCCCCTCTTAGTTCTGACTTCTAAAATCTCTTTCTCTCTCAGATTGATTCTTTCTCCCACATCTGTTCTTTAACTGTTACTGTTGTTTGAACTTTTGTCCTTGTTTCCTTTTATCATACTATCTGGTCCCAGAGTAACTTCATCCCTAGGCATGACTTCCATTATCATGTATCCATGAATAATCCCCTAAATCTAAAGTTTCAAGCATGGCCCTCTCCTTAGTTTCTAACACTGAAAAACTCAGTTATCTTGGATCTAAAGTGTTATTTCCAAAATGAATTTATTATCTTTTTAATGAAAGCTCTTCCTTCTCTTCTATCCTTGGCTGTATTAAGAGAATTTTATCCATTTTGTCCAGTGTTTTCCCAACTTCCCAGATGATAAGTACCACCCCAGCCCTTGTTATATAATCAGACTACCAGGCCTCTTGCCTGGAAAATCTGATGTATTTGTCTGCAGTGGGAAGTCTGGGAAGCACTAATGGGACTGAGCATCATTCTTGGTCTCTCCATCTATGTCACTCCTCCCTCACCCATTTTGTTACTGGGATATGCCCATTGTTGTGTGTCTGTTGAGAAACTGTCAAACCACACCATTCTTCTCCATCCCCACTGTTACTGCTTTAGTTTTGACCTTCATGAACAGTTTAGTGCCTTCAGTTTAATCCCCTATAATCCCATCCCCACCAGTCTCTGGGATGCTTATCTTATATTTCTCCCTGGGTAGGAGCCTTCAAGGAATCCCTAGTTCATGAAGGGTGAAGTCCAAGTCTTTAGTCAAGTCCCTCAATGGTTACTCTCTGCTTATTCTCCAAACCCGAACATCCTTATTTTCATTTCACTAAACATCCATAAGTTCTTTTTCAGCCATATTCACTCTCACCCATGCTTCCTCTTCCTGAAACACAATCCCTAATGCTAGCTTCTTTTTATTGTCAAAGCAGTTGTCCTTGAGACCCAATTCAAATACATTAAAACATGGTTATTTGGAATACAGTAAGTACACAGTGATTTTTGTCTGACAATTCCTCATGGAACTTCTTCATTAGTTTAATACTGGATACAACGTTTCGTGCTCTTGCCAAGGGAGTGGTGTTTCACTGAAGAAATATAGATAATTGTAGCTCAAATTTTAGCCTCAGATAGGCTTGAGGTCAATTCCCATTATTTCCATTCAATGACTCTATGATTTTGGGAAAGCTCTTTAAACTGCCTAAGCCTCAAGTTCTCATCTGTAAACATAGAGATGAAAATAGTGAGATTAAACATCATAGTGGAAGAAAGAAATGTGTTGAGCCCAGTTCCTGCCACAATTGGGGCTCCAGAATTTTCATATATGGTGATAATTTATAGCCCATATCAGAACTCTTTTGAGAATGAAAGAAGATGATATTAATAAATTTTCCAGGAGACAGTTGTAAACCAAGACTGCCCCATGACAAAGGACACATGGTTACCTTATAAATAGAAGGGACTTTGGGTTCACACTTTCCTTGGAAGAGGGATGGTGGCTAAAGGGCTTCATGTTGTGTTGGCAATTCTACTATTTTTACGTATACTTTATGTTTTGGGGTGGGGTTTGGGCGAACGAAAGACTCACTTTGTACCATTTTTCTTGGCATATGGTAGGTAGCACAATATCCTCAGTCTTTATAGTGATTGATCTAGGAACTTGCCTTGGCCATGCCTGTTTCTATTTTCACTTTAAGCCTATACTTTGAGGTCCTACCTCAGACTTTAGCCTTTCCACTCTCTTTGTCTCTCTGGGTTGGACATTGAGCTGCTGGCTTTTTTGTAGGGGATATCTGTTGTTCTTTGGGGACTGGAAATGAGGCCTCACCTACTCTGTCTTCTGGGGTGAGACATCTGGCTGAGGCTGTTTCTCAGTTTTTCAGTCTTCACTAAGCAAGGGAGGGTCCATTCTACATGTCTGGCTGCTAGGGCTTCCTCTCACCTAGCAGGTGGATGTTCTGGGGCTACTGACGAAGTGACTTAACCCCCTGCAATTTTCCGTGGTATTCACAAATGATGGAAATTTGTCACACTCTCCTGGAACTTTCTAACACCAGGGAGCATTCATGCCATCATTCATAGCCCAGCATCACACCTATGCTGGCTCAGTGGTTTACCAATTATGGGAAGATAAATTGCAAGTCCTCAGCCTAGTCATTCTCATTTTGTTTTGAGAGGGCAAGACATATAGGGGAAGTGGGAGGGTCCTTGTTTCTCCCTCCCACTCCCTTACTCTCTATTAGGGACCCTCCTCACATGCTGTCACAAAGATTTTTGCTTCCCTATAACCCATCCCCCATGTGATTTCAAGTAACTATGCCTTTTCTTTCTTTTTCTTTAAAAAATTATTTTATCCCATGAACTATTCTTTTGGATGCCTTTTCTTGTCTTTCTCACTCACCAAACTCTAAGCTTCATGAAGGCAAAATGTATTTCTTATTTTTCTTTTCACTTCCAGAATGTGGCACAATGACTGGCATCTATGGATTCTCATAAGATGTTTAAATGGATGACTAATTATTATATGCAGACAACTCTGAGGAATGTTATGCTTTTGGTCATACCTCAAAGCAGCACTCTGATGAGCTAAGCTCATATCTTGTAATCTGGGATACATCATTAGCATGATGAAAAGTCTAAGTTGACTTTGACCTTTATTTATTTTTGTCTCTAAGCCACTTTTGCTTCTGAGCTTCATATGGAGAGAAGTCCAGTTCAGCACACCTGCCAACCAGAGACTCTGTAAGAACAGCGTCAGGGCAGCCAGACCTTGGGGCTTCTCACCTGCCTTGAGAGGGAAGCCCTCCTGGAGCAAACGGCAGAGGCCCTTCTTTTCTGGTATTACCTGCAACTCCAGAGACTCAAGAGAATTCATGACACTGCCCAAGGAGATGACTGACACAGCTAGAGAGTGACTTGGGCTCAACAAACCCACTTATGAAATGATATTTTGGCTTTTATTTGGAATGATCCTATTTTCATTACAATTGTTTGTCACATTGTCCATCACTGCAAACTACCAAGACTGGGTGCAAATCAGAAGTTTCATAAATACACGCTAAATGACCCACGCATGTCTTGACCCTTCTTTTCCTTATACATATGCATATTTAGTGCATAAATACCATATGGCACTCTATTTTCAGTCATTCTTTATGTCTACTCACCCATGAAAAATTTATCCATTTTGTATTGTTCTCCAGTTACCAAACTAGGTGCTAGAGCATTTCAGATTCATCGAGTGCAGTCACAGACCTCAGAGAACAAAGAGTTTTGGTGGGAGGGGGCAGAGAAATGAACAGAATGAAGAATGAAATAGAAATAATTGATTCCAGATGATGGAATCAAGGAGTTCAAGGCTGCCATGAGCCAAGATTGCACCCCTGCACTCCAGCCTGGGCAACAGAGCAAGACCTTATCTAAAAAAAAAAAAAAAAAAAAAAAAAAAAAAAAAAAAAAAAAAGAAAGAAAGAAAGAAAGAAAAGAAAAGAAAAACGAAGATCAAAAGATGTACCACAAAGCACATGAGAAGGATGGAGGAACCAATCCACTTGGAGGGTAAACGGTGGTGGTAGAGATGTTAGGGAAGATTTACTGGCAAAAGGACACTGAACTGAAGCTTTCAAATGAACAGGAATTAGGAGGAGGGTGATTGGAAAAGAGAAGAGCATTTCAGGCAGGAGGACAGCATGAGAAAATCCATAGGAGAAGCATGGCATTGTGTTTAAAGGAATGGGAAGTGACTGAGCATTGCTAGAGCCTCTTGTTCCAGGTAGAGAAGGGAAGGGGTAAAGCTAAGGAGCAGGGCAGGGTCAGACACAGTCCTCTCTGTGTTGGGGAGTCATTTAAGAATGACTTTCCATTTTGCAAAGAATGGTTTGCAAAAATGGAGCACTGCATCTGAGAGGAGAGGGATGGAATAGAGAAACACAAGCTTGCTTAGATGAAGAAGTGAAAGGAGGGTGACAGCTGATTCCTAGATGTCCACTCCTGGTGACAGGTTAACTGGTGTGAGAGTGAAATAGCACAATGGTTAAAAGCATGACCTCTGGAACCAGGCAGCTCGAATTCAAATCTCAGCTTTGCCACTGCTAACTGTCTGCCTTTGGGAAGGTTACTTAACTTCTGTGCCATTGTTTCTTCATAGGATGGTGATAAGAATAATATGTACTTCTTAAGATTGCTGTGAGGATCCAGTGAGTAAATATGTGGAAAGTGCGTTGAATCATGCCTGATACATAGAAAGTACTATAGAATTATTTACCACTTCTATTACAGGAAACGTTCTTTGAAAGGAAAAGAAGTTGAATTCAGTTTTAGACATGTTAATACTGAGAATCCATGTGACAATATCCAGTAGGTATTTGGTTGGATATGTTCATCCAGAGTTCCAGGGAAATGTCTTGACTAGAGATGTAGATATTTTGTTAATTCCAGCATATAAATAAGTCTGATTAAAATCATGAGAGTGAACATAATCCCTCAGGGAACAGGAGGAGAGTGAGGAGAGTAGGCCAAGGATGGAACAGAGAGTTCTCCAAGATTCCTTACTATCCCTTGGGAATGTTTGGAAATGGGTAGACATCATAATCATTAAGAAAGCCTGCTTCTCACCTCCTGCTTTAAATGTTATTTTTCTTTCTAGAACAATTAGTGATCTTACAGTGGCTATTTACAAACCTGAATTTTATTATTGGAAGGATTTCAATAAGAGAAACTAGCAGATAAAGAAAATGCAATCTTGAAATATATGATTATAGGTAGAGTTGGAGAAGCAATCCTAGCAGGTTAAACAGGAAATGAGAAAGCCAGCTCTTGAAAATGAAGAAGCAGAAACTCAGGGGGAATGACAATGAAGGGACTAGAATCACTTTAGGAGGCACCTGCTCGCTGTGGGGAGAGGTCAGAACCATGAGCGAAGTAAGGAGAGTTTGAAGTGCAACTGGAGTCAGTGGGGAGACTCAGGTTAACAACACAACACTACGGTGACTAGGTTTTCTCAACGAAGGCTGGGACACAGTATGACACAGGGCAAATGTTTAAAATCACAACTGTGGTCAAAATCTAGGAAAGATGCTGGCCATTCACTTCCTGGAATATGCAGTGCCTTGAACTACCTTCAGGTATTCTGAAAAAAAGGCAAAGCTACCATAGGTGGCATGTTACAGACAAGTTATAAGCAGGTGACCAGGGAAAGAAGTGACAGGTGGGAGAAGCTGGCATTTCAGTTGTGTTTAACAATAAGCAAGTGAGTTGACTTGGGGCTGCATCTAATCTTCCCTCCCTAGAGCCCTTACCTTCAGTGGTCCAGTGGCATGTCCTGGTGTCCTTATCCCTTCAGGAGTAATTTTGAGCAGTGGAACTGGAGAGAGAACACAAATTTATTTTTCTTATAAATAGAAATTCTCGCTGTGTGCTGTCAATATAGCTCTTTTACTAAGCACTAAATCCACCAGGAAAACATTAGTTAAAGCTTGAATTCCAACATTGTAGCTTGGAAAAAAATGGGGATGGGTAACTCCAGCCCCAAATAAAACAGACCAAACTCTAAGCAGCCCCAATGATTATGTATGTATTTACATCTATGCTTCTGAGGAGGTAAGTAATCCATACACTTCCTGCAGCTGGCGACTTCATGTTATAGCATTAGGAATAGAAATAGCATTTTGCTATGGGGCAGTCATAAAATAAAATGAACTCTTCTTCCTCCACAAATGTTCTACTGTTGGCCAATCAGTTCCATCTCTCTCTCTCTCTGTCTGTCTCTCTCTCTTTCACACACACACACACACACACACACACACACTCACAATTGCAGTCACTTAAATTTTAAAGTCTTTTTGAATGGGAAAGTGAGTAACTCAAGTACTTTTTATCAAGTTTTCTGCCATTAAAGTCCTTAAAGCTAGCAAAGGTGAAGGGAAGAGTTGACTCAAATCATCCAGGGCTTCATTAAGCTATAGCTTGCTGAGGACAGTTTCTTTTGGGTCTACCTTCCCCAAATAAATGCCAGTTTCTTTTTCGCCAACATACCTAAAGAAACCAATAGTAACCTTTGATGTGTCTCCCTGGGCTCTTGAACAAGCATTTAACTGAGCGCTTCTTTTTTTTTTTTTTAATTATAGCATTTTAATATTGAATTTTTTAAATTTATTTTTTAATTTTTTTATTATACTTTAAGTTCTAGGGTACATGTGCATAACGTGCAGGTTTGTTACATATGTATACTTGTGCCATGTTGGTGTGCTGCACCCATCAACTCGTCAGCACCCATCAATTCATCATTTATATCAGGTATAACTCCCAATGCAATCCCTCCCTC
>NW_016806724.1:292003-369735 GCF_001698545.2 Rhinopithecus bieti
AATTCACACCCATTTTCTCATAGGTTATTCAGTATTTCTTTTCTCTTCAACTATTCTCCAAATGCTCAAATGAAAGATTCACCTGCATACTGAATAAACATATTCCATATGGGATATGCATAATAAATCTTATTAAAAAGGAAATTTATGCTAACTTGATTTCCTCCTGATTACTCTCAAAGCTTTTCTGTATACGTTTTACCATAAATTTGATAAACTGCTTTCTTGACTTTGAAAGTTTGCTCCTCAAATATTTGAATTTTATTAGTTCTTCATTATGTGCTAGGCAGCTCCATACAGATTGTGTAACTTGATGTTCACAACTAACTTGTGAGGTAGACACAACACAGAGTCTGAGATTCTGAAATTTGGAGAGATTAAGTTACATACCCAAAGTCACACACAGAACAAGGCACAGATCTAGGATTCAAATCCAGGTCATCCTGACTTTAAACCCTATGCCTCTTCCTCCTGTATATTACACCTAGCATCTGACTTCCTACATAATCACACATTTATTTATCATCCTATTGAGGCCTGGGGAAGTGCCAGATGACTAGAAAACCCAGATTAGTTAAGATAGCGCTGACCTAGAAGAGAAATTATTCTTTGTAGAGTTTGGTTTTCTTACATGTAGAATGAACATGGAGGATTTTAAGGCCTCTTTCAGTCCTAATATTCTACAGTGAAACAATAGTCTTGATTGGAGTCAATTAAAATAAAAATATGATTTTAAAATGTTAAGTGGTTCGGTGTTAGAAATCAAATTCCAAATTTACATTATTCAAAAGGAGAAATATGTAAAACAATAATTATTAAAAGTGTTCATATAAACTATAGTTATAAATTTAAATCTGGATTAAATTTTTAAAATTTTATTCATATAAAGTTGGGACAGTAACAACCGTAAAATGCTTTATTAAAAAAAAAAATGTCTGACTAGATTCTCCTGATTTTTACCATTTCCTGAAAGGCACAGAGAAACTCCCAGGCCTGGCTTTAGAAACCAACACAGTTTCTTCCAAGAAGGTGCAAGTCATGCCTGATGTGATACATTCTGAAATGCAAGCACTGCTCTGGAATCTGGAGGGCTGCACATGGAGTCTGCACAGCCACCTCCTGGTATCCGTTTTGTTCTCTAAGGTTTGACAAACAAATGCCCCTCCCCCAACTCCTGACACTTTCCAACTGGTAAAGAGGGCATTGTGTCTTATTTAAAAAGAAAAGGACTGTTCCAACACCTTCATGATAATTAATCTATGGTAAAATGTATGTTTAATACCACAGTCTCATTTTCATGTTGAGGCTAATGTTCTTTGACCTGAAGTTTTGCCTTTTCCTTTGAATGGTCTCGATTATTTTTAATGTCCTTTGACTGCCCTGCTGTTCTATAAATCACATTGGTGCTTTCTTTCTTTTTATCATGCTTATATACACTACAATATTTTCCACTAAATATAGACATATTCTTTATAGCTTCCTAAAGTACTAACAATCTCTTAAAGCACTAGTAACCCAATACAAACGTCTAATAGCATTATAGTAATCCAAGTTAAAAAAAAGTTAAAACTTTTTTTGAATACATTTTCTTTGAGAATGTTACTATTTTTGTCTAGTGGAGGTTTCATTTTGAGGAGGATGGTGGAAGAAAATCTCAACAGACTTTTAGCATAAACATACCTTTAAAGAGACAACGTATAGTATAAGAAATGAGAAAAACAGGAGATTCGTTTTATTGGCAAGATACATAAATTAGTGTCTGGATTTGCCAAGATAGCACTGACATTGTGAAATCTGACATTCAGAATGGCTAAGATTACACACTACTCATACGTTATTTAAGGACGATCCTTGCTTTCAAAAAGCATCACCCCAAATCATACTTTCCATCCAGAAATTCTGCTACCTAAACATTCCAGAGACTTTCAAATGGAAATAGTCTCCATAATGCAATATTTGTGGGGGCAGGGTGAGGCCAAAATCTCAGGGGAAAAATGTACTTTAGCATCTTTTCAATGTAAGTAAGACTTCAGAAGGAAAATCCCCATGCATTTTGTTGTTAAAATCAGTTCATACTCATCTAAATATTTTAATGAAATAATCTTAAGTCAGGATGCAGCATTTATTTTATCATTTGAAGAATTAAATCCAGAATAAAAGTCAGAGCCTTTCACTGAACAGGTGAACAAAGCATACCTGAGACAAATAATCCCATCTACTGAATATAGCCTACACTTTCTAATGTAGTTAGTAAAGTAAAATTACGTACAAAAAATACAAAATACAATAGTTAGCAAGTTAAATCTTTTAATAATGATTTCATTTTAAAATTACAGTAAATGGAGAAGTCCTTTACACAAATGTCCCAGTGAGCTCACACATATGCACGCATACACACACACGCACACCCTTTCCAACTCTGCCAGATTTACCTATGGTTTAGGAGGGTAAGATTTTCATCAGGTTATAGAATTAAGCCTAACCTTACCTTCTCATGTTAAGTATTTGTTCTGACATATGTTTTTTTTTTCTTCCAACCTTGTTAGATATTTTTATTCCATTTTTATAGGACAGCTTTGACTCTGCACTAAACCATGCCACTAACACGTTACTTAATCTAACTGGCACATTGTAAAATTTTACACATGCGCTCATCCAGATAATTACACAATTAATTTTCACTTAGTTCAGCTGAAACGGGGATAATGAAATTTCCACTGGTGTACTGTTACGTCCAGGGGCCAAGGGTCAGTTTCCTGTTTGGATAAGGGTGAGTTTAAAGAGGATTTCTGACAGTCTCCTTACTTCAACTGGTTCTAAAAACATTGCAATGGAATTTCAATTTACAGCTAAATTCAATGAAAGGAGCAGATGTTGGGAGTGTGCCACCACCCTGAGAGAGCTGCCTTCCACACAGGTGCGCGCAGGGAGCCATCAGCTCTGGCTTGAAAGACATGTCTCTTCTACCTTCCATTCTGTAGTGAAAACGTGGATGACAGACACTTGGAATTCATTTTTCCCTTAAGGTTTAGACTCTGCTGAGCCACAATGCAATATTAAAGCAAAGTTCTCAGTTCTCACTGCTTTAATTCTAAAGGAAAACGGTAGAATCCTAATGACTAATTTGTTTCCAGGATACTGAAATCATATTCTTGTGAAATTTCTTAGTACAAAAGAGGCCCAAGGTCTAGGTTTTCCTGATGGTAAAAGTGGGGAAATTTAAGTGTAAATCTTTATTTTTCCTTGATAGTCTGTTTGCTTGTTTTGCCATAATTTCAAGGTTTAATTGTCATCCTTAGGACTGAGTATTTTATAAACAGCAGTGAAACATGTCCAACATGGAAAATATGGATGTGTTAGCAAATCCATTTTCTTTCCTTAAAATATTCTTTTCACTGAAGAATCAGACATACTGCTATAAATTTACATGTGACTGAAAGAGGAACTGGGTTCTAACATGAATCAACTTTATGTTAAATCACCATGTGTGTAAAGTATTCATTGTCTGGTGGGTGACAAAAATGCCTCACTACATCACATCTGTTAATTAATAAAGCCTTGGTGAATACACTGTTTTGATGTCAATTCCTGTCTAGGTTAACATTAAGGGTGAAGAATTGCTTTTATAGCTGAATCCAAATGCCTTGAACATTGCCATGTAAAGAAAGGGTATTAGATGTTTACCTGTATGGCTAATAATGAAAATTACTAAAAAGAATACTAGAAAGTACAATATGTTACTATTAATAGCCAAACATTTTTGTTTTTTTCTAACTGCATTGATAAACGGATATGTTAAAACTCAAGAAATAGAGGTTTTAGATGGTAGTAGCATCTGTATTAATTCCATATTCTCCAATAAAATATGAAATAAGTGAACTTTATTCTAAAAATAAGTGAATTTTACACATATCTAAAATAGTTCAGGAGAAATGGCCAATGCATCCAGGTACACATTTCTCTTCCTCTTTATATGCAAGTTAGTTAGCAGAACTCTGCCCTTCATCCTAAACACCAAGCATGCTTTTGCCTTTAGTTCTTTGTGCTGGTTATTTTCTTTGCCTGGAATCCTCATGTTCCCAATAGCTACAAGATAAACTTTCTCACTTTTTCCAAGTGTTTGCTTAAATCTCCCTATACCATGAAGTCTACTCTGACTTGAAATTGCAACTCACACTGCTCTACTCCCTTACTGGGCACTAACTCTACCAGATCCCCCTTACTCTGATCTGCTTTTCTTTCTTCATAGCACTTACCCCATTTGAATACACTGTACAATTGACATACTTATGATATGCTCATTGTTTATTGTCCTCCAAAGAAATGTAAACTCCAAGATGGCAGGGATCTTTGTTTTGCTCACTTTCAGATCCCAAGAACCCATAATGGTTCTTGGTGTGTACTTGGTGAACATGTATTGAATGATTAGATAAAAGAATAAGCTCTGTAAGGCTAGGTGTTATTTCTCATTTACTCTTTGCTGCAATCAAAGAAACTAACATAGTCTCTAACAGATATGAGAGGTCCACTTTTTATTATGGAGTGAGTGAATACATAACCAAATGTAGTCATTTTGCTTTTATACGCTGGAGATGCTGAATATTCTGGGAAGTCTGGATACTTTTAGATCAATGAGTGATCATCTCAAGAGCATAGAAAGTAGTAGGAAACAACCTTTCCATCTGCAGGTAACTCTGGGTTAACAGAACATGCAAATCTGCTTTGCTCTTTATTCCCTATCTTGAGCCAGTCACTAAATTTGCTTTGAGTTCACAGTTTTTCACTCTGTTATTCTTGCACACGTTCTGAAGCATCAATTGCATCTTTAATATGTTTTAATGCTATGGCAGATTCTAAGGATCAGAAGACTACTTTTCTGGCTTTTGGGCCAGACTTAGGGGTGGCAATTTAATAAAAATTATTACACATAAATAATATACTTTTATACTTTTAAGAAAAATACCACAACGCTTTGGTTGTGTTTAGTGGATGTAAGAAAAGAGTGAATTCATTTCTGGAAATATCAAGATTGCAAACCTGTATTCCTTTTCAGGGAGATAAAAGCTTTTGCCCTGAATAATCTTGAAGCATCCCTTAGATTTGTGTGATGCTTATGCTGCTGATGAACAAGTCACAACATGGGCACAAGAAGTGGTCATTGAAGGAGCAGCTGTTGAAGGATGGGGTATTCTAGTAACTTTTCATTTGGGGATAAGGAAGGAGTTCTTAAATCTTTTCTAGCTGGAGAGAACACAAACATGTCACGGGTCACATTTATAAATAAAATTAAGAACATGTTGTTTCTTGTGAGCTCTTTCTAATCTGTCATGTTGTTTTCACTGAACTCTAGTTGTGTAACATCAATTTGAAGTAAAGCTAAAGAGGAAATGGATTATTTTGATGCCGGTGCTCCACCTCTCACTGTCATCCCATGCTTGAATGGTTTGCATTTTATTGCAACGCCACCTCTCTAGAAAAGCTCAGGTCAACCTTGAGCTTAGCTAGCTCCATGATGAGGAAGCACAGAGTCCAATAAAACTCAGTCCCCCATTAGACCATGATTCTTAGCACTTCTGTTATAACTAGTAACAGTTCTCTCCCTCCACCAGCTACCTCACATAAGATACATATCTATTGAGTTCATTTTTTTCTTCCATTGGCAAGTTAAATTTTTTTTAACAAAATAAACCTTATTTAAAAATATTTTTTACAGACATTACAGCTTTTTTAAGGAAAAGCTCTTTAGTTAACTGTGTATGCCGACGCATGAAAAAAATTAATACATATATATTAGTATGACAGACATCTAAATATTAATGACATTGGCAAAACATAAAATGGATTAAAATGCAAAATGAATCTTAATGCTCTGCTATTCTCTGTAAGAATATTTACTTTCTGTTTTTCTTATTCTTTATAGTTGAGAATTACAATACACCTTTGTGTATTGTCTGGACCCCAATTTATAATGGATCCTCCTGGCAAGATCTGTTCAGAACATTTTTAACTGCTTGATACCCTACTTTTAATCAATTAGTATCTTGAGCATCAGTTTTCCCCTTCTTCAGTCCCTAAATTCACTGAATTTTCTGAGATCACACATTCAATTCTCACTGACATTCTGTACCATTAGCCAAGGTCTTCAGAAAATTTAGATGAGGGCGAAAACATCACATATAAATGAACAGTGTTTTAGGTCTCTGTTCTTTATATATCACTGAAAACTAGGTGATGGATTTGCAATCCCCATGGCCTTTATCTGTCAGTTCTTAATAGAATCACTACATTGCTTCCATATGTTCAGTTATTACACTTCCTCTGTTTCATTTTGGCCCACCTCCATGCTCTGTGATTATCTAGTGACTTTCCAGTGGAATGTTGGGAGCCTCACTGAAACTTGCCATGTTGTGAATTAAGTCCTTCTTTGTTTGGGATTGTATCAGCTCTACTAATAAAAATCACTCTGCTATATGAACACATATCTCCAATTATTCTCTTTTTTTTTTTTTGTCTTCATAACAGAAAACATTTGTCCATTTCAAATGAGATAATCAGTTTTCTCTTTTAAGTTGCCCACTGCCTGGATATCATCATAGGCATCAAGTACACATGGGGTTCTCAAAGTCTCTTCCTCCTTTTAGTAGATTTAATAGTGTCTGCCTCAAATTAATGTCCACCTGGAACCTCAGAACATGATTGTACTTGGAAAAAGGGTCATTGCCAATGCAATTAGTTAGGGATCAAGATGAGATAATACTAGACTAAGGTAGGCCCTAAGTCCAACGAGAGTGTCCTTATAAGAGACAAAAAAAAAAAAAAAAAAAAAAAAGGATACAGACAGGCACAGAGAAAAAGGTAGTCTAGAGATGGAAGCAAGATTAGAACAATGCATATACAACAAGGAGCTCTAACAATTGCCTACAACACCAAAAGCTAGAGAAGAAATACAAGATGATTTCTCCTTCGGAGCATCCAGAAAAAACAACTCTTCTGACACGTTGATTTCAGACTTCCCCAGAACTGTGAGAGAATAGGTTTATGTTGTTTTAAACCAGCCACTTTGTGGTAATTTTTTACAGACATTACAAGAAACTTCCTCTATCTGCTTTCTCTATGTCTGATCAACCCACTGTCCTTCTTCTAACTTTGTTTCAATTCTGCTCAGACTGCCTTGGAATATTGTTCCTATATCTGAAAACATATTTTATTTATTTCATTTTTCTGAGACAGGGTCTTACTCTCTTGCCTAAGTTGGAGTACAGTGGTACAACCACGGCTCACTGCAGCCAGGACCTCCCAGGCCCAAGCAATCCTCCCACCTCAGCCTCCTAAGCAGCTGGAACTACAGGTGCATGCCACCATGTCCAGCTAATTTTTTAAATTTTTTGTAGAGATAGGGTCTCTCTATGTTGCCCAGGTTGGTCTTGAACTCCTGAGCCCAAGCATCCTCCCTCCTCAGCCTCTCAAAATGCTAGAATTACAGGCATGAGCCACCATGTCCAGTCCTGAAATCACATTTCAAAAGATGGACAAAGGAGTCCATCTCGAAAAGGGTGAGGAGTCTGGATATGTGAGTAGGTTAAAGGAAAAATGAGAATGACTTGTATGTTTTTTGAAAAATCATTGCAGTGTGGGCCAGGTGTAGTGGCTTATGGCTGTAATCCCAGCACTTTGAGAAGCCTAGGTGGGCAGATAGCTTAAGCTCAGGAGTTTGAGACCAGCCTGGGCAACATGGTGAAACACTGCCTCTAAAAAAAATACCATCAAATTAGCTGTACGTAGAGGTGTGTGCCTACAGGCCCAGCTACTGGAGAAGCTGAAGTGGGAGGATCAGCTTGGGCCTGGGAGGTGGAGGCTGCAGTGAGCTGTGATTGCACCAATGAACTCCAACCTGGGTGATAGAGACAGACTTGTCTCAAAAAATAATAAATAAATAAATAAATAAATAAATAAATAAATAAATAAATCATTGATGCATAAAAGCAGAAATTGCAATCTCATGTTAAAATTTAGGTAATATGTATTGAAACAATTTGCAAACAAGAAAACAACACATAAATGTTGGTTATGGTTATTATTTATCCAGACCTAGATATTAGGGCCTAAGTATTTTAAAAAAATATCATTAAAGGGAACTTTTTTAAATAAAACTTTTGTTAGTAAAATAAATTATAAATTTTCACAAGAAATCATGAATCATAAAATAGTCTTGGTGGAACCACTTAAATAGAAATGAGATGACCACTGGCCCGATAGCCAGATTATCTGTAAATGGCTCAGGCATAAACTAGCTGAGTGATCTTGGGCAAGTGATCTAACTTCTCTGAACCTGTGTCCTAATATGGAAAAAATATCTAAATAGTCATCTAGCGTGGTTGCTGTCAGGATATAAAAACACTTCCTGAGCTAGAAAGCATTTTTACCCTAAATTTAAATGATTTTGCATGATGTCACTTCTTGATGTCTTCTGGGAAGTTATATCACTACCCACCACCTGCCTTTCTTGCTAGAGAATGCAGAGGAGTTCCTAGCTATCCTTGTGGGGTCTTTAGTAATACTTCAGTAGCTGGCTATACTGAACAGAGCTACTTTATTTCATGGTCCTTCATGTGACCACTGTGGATGGTTGATTCTGTAGACACCATGATCGGTATTTTTGTCTATTTCTGGACAAGGTTACTACTATAAGTTAGAATTTTTCTTTCATTAATTCATTAATTGGCTTTTGCATTTCTGTTTTTTTCACAGTTTAAAAATGATAAATCAATCCAACATTATTATTCTTATCACTTTACCATTTTGTTCAATTTGTTGTCTAGGTTTAAAAGGCTGTTGTTTCTAGGGTTCTTATGAAATATGTTTATTTATTTGGGTTTTTGAATATTCTTCATTTGGTCTGGCTTTTAATAAATAGACACTTGAAAGTCAGGATGCTCTATACTTTGTTCTATAGTACTCCAAATTAGTGTGGTTTTTTTTCCTCTTTTTTCAAAAATTGTAATTAACGCTAAACAAAATACGATTATTTATTTATTCTTCATTAAGTTATAAAATTGGAGGAGATAAATCAACTTTACACATGTTTAAGTTTATAGATTTTAAACTTGGAATTGCTAAATGGCCAGACTTCCTTTTATTTTAATATTTAACTAATTCTATCAATTCAACTTCTTGAATAGAAATTTCCAGTAAGAGGCTCCTGAAGACTTAATCATAATTAACCTCAGAGGGACCAGTTTGCCTACTCTTTAGGAATAGAAACTTTGTAATGCCCTTTTCTATCACTCTTCTACAAAAAGGAGGCCTTTCACATTTCAAATATTGGTTTTTGCTGCTTCTACACATGGCAAATTAATTTGGCTTTTATAATGAGGTGGAATGTTTCAAATCTAAATTAACACCTTTGGCTTTACTTTGTGAGAAGACCTACTCATTACTCTCTAGTAACTTAATGGCTGTTCTATTCTATGAACCAAAATAGTTTAATGTAATCTGACATTTATGACTTCCACATAATATCAACTGGTGAAGTTTGAAAAAAGGTTTCTATTCAGAAAAATCTCAAACTAATAAGCATGCACCCAATATTAAAATCGGGTCAGAGATCCTTTTCACTTTCATTACATATAATTTATGCCACTCGAATGTAGTTTAATAAGGTCATAAAAATGCCAGTTGTGGTATCTCATAATACTTTTTATAAACTGGTTTTACAGTCTCTCCTTTGTTCTAAAGTTCAAAGTGACAATTGCAACGCACAGGTTGCTTAGGGCTTCTTGAAGTTTCTTTTGGAAAAATTGAATGGTGAATATGTAAATTATACATCCATGTATATGATGCATAGCATTACTGAAAATGTATATAGTATCTACTTATAGGCCAAAAATATGCTATTTACTTATGAAACTTTTCTAAAATGTAAAACTGTCTTTCAAAATCTTGGTAACTACTAAAAGACATTCCTTTTTTCCAGGTGCATTCAACTTGATGCTTTTAATTAAAGAAAGAAAAGAATTTAAGTAAAGGCCAGTTTTATATTATTCCTCTGACCCTACCCTCTTATTGAGATGAAATTAAAACTTCCCAACACTTACTCCTCACTTGGTCAATGTCAAACAATACTCTGAGGTGCTCTTACAATAGAGGCATTGTCAGCTTTCCATGACTTCATTCACTCTGACCACTGCCTTCCTTCCTGGATGAAGTAAATAGGGCTTTGTGAGCACTTCCCTTAAGTCATTTCAGAAGAGATAAATTAAATAATGGTTGCAATGTAATATTGTGATAGTGCTAAAATATTTCCTTCAAGTTTCAACTTTGAGCACAAGTTTCCAATAATATATAATTTTTCATTTGTTAGCTCAAACCTTTGGTTTTATTAAATTCTACAGCTGTACTCACTATGTATGCATTTGGTGACCAACTTTGATATATTATAATAGTGCAGAGCTAAACTTTTATATAAGAATAGAAAAAGTTTCAAAAATCACTACTGAATCAAACATGGATATTTAATACAATTTGCTTAAACACCAATTGAGCAAAAGCATGAGCAAGTGTTTCAGCTTTTGTGCCAACATTGAAATTGGTCTTCCCACAGCTTGCTTCATCTTTCTGAAATCTTTCATAGGTTTATTTTTATTATCAGTTAAGAGAATTATTTATAAAGACCACTATAAAATGTTACTAGTTAGTGTTCAACCACTTTATAGAGGTTTCAGTTAAATTGATAATTGGTGACTATGGACATATTCATTAGAAATGGTTTTCTCATTACATTGCTTTTCTCAGGGAGAAAAACACAAGGGTTCCAGTCAGAGGAGCTGGGTTCAGGTCTTGTACTTACTAGTTACGTGATCTTGGACATGCTATTAAGCTCTGGGTTTTTACCTCCCCATCTGTGAAGTGGGAATAATGACAGCATTCTGTAAGATCAAAATCAAAACAAGATACAATGAAAACTAGAACACATATTATAAAAACAATGCATAACCATTATCATTATTATTAGAGGAAAATATGAGGTTAGTGCAATAACACTTTTAACGGCAAAAACCGTGATTACTTTTGTACCAACTTACTAATACATAACAACATATGAAACAGTGAGTGTGATTCACTCCTGTTTTCTGCAGGATTCAATAAAGATTCTGCCTTCTCAAGTCAGACAGTGTTGCTTATTGAATATATCAATGCTAGCATCCAGGAAGGGGTCACTCTGGCACATGTGGGGCCTAGGAGCAAAAGTGATTGGAAGGAATTATCATGAAATTACCAGGATTTGGGGCCAACAGGACAGGAAGCTTGACTTTGGGAACAGGAGCTAGCAACCAGGGAACACTGGTTCTGGGGCAGGGTCAGGACTAAAAAAAGCACATTATGACTGTGTGGATTTAGGACAAGAACCAATATTTTCATTGGTCCAGGTATGCTAAATACAATCGTTTCATCCACCCTCAGTTGTATGCCCTTGAGTCCGGATTTAAGACACAGTCCTGATTTCCCAGCAGTACTGGTATTGAATTTGTGCAGAAACATACTCTCTCTAACTTCATATAAACTTTTGGTTGGAAAAGACCTTTAGGTTTACAGCAGTCAGCTAGTATCCCTGTAAGGAGTGCAGAAAGAAACCTAGTAAATTTTCATGGGAAAACACACTTTGAGTTATTAGATGAAACCAATACTATAGTTATGTGAAATATATAATGTCTATTAAATACAAACCATTTGTGCTTACAAATGCTGTAGTTGAATGGTAGTTTCACTTGATCCTTCAGAAACAATTTTATATCATTTCAGATACGGCTTTTTCTTGAAGCCATCGTGGTAGTCAATGTTTTACTTTTTATTCCCATTCTCCGCTTCAGAGATACTAGGTTCAGAAGTTATCACAGAGGCGGAAGGCCCATTATCAAGACCTAACTTCAGCAATGTTGTCAGAGTCCCCATATTATTTTGTACCTTTCTGAAAAATTGAAGCTTTCACAACACCCAAAGAGAAAAAGTCATTAGGTGTGTATGGTGAAGGCTGACTAGGAGGAATTACTGTGGGTGTGATTGTAATAAATCTAAATTTATGGTCCAGCCATGTTGTTGCAAACTTACTTTGTTTCAGAAGAACTCAACAAGAAGGAAGCAACCTTGTATGATTAGTGACCAGTGAAATAACCTTAGGCTGCTTTCCATTGGACCTTGATGCCTGTTGCAGCTTCTTCTTTGGTGAGGAATCTCTGAAGCCTTAGTTATTTGGCATGAAAACTGTTTGAAAATCCTTATCAGCAATTTCCCAGCCATGTTCAAAGAACTTGGCACTTGGTCTTCTGAGTTACATGTTTAGGTTGCTCCCTCAGTCATTCTGAGGTTCTTATATGAAAAATGCATTAAAGACGTAGGTTACACATCAAATGCTGCAATCGCCAGCACCCTCAAGCTCCAAATTTCACAATGCTTGAGACAAAAGTTTTGAGGAAGAACCACAAGACCCATCCCGGAAATCAGAAAATTGGGAAAAGCCTGTTCTTACAGGTATACCATCTACATTTTCCTCTACCTGGCTCTGTTTGAGAGCCTCCTTTGAACCTAAGCTTAAAGAGGAAGAGCAAAAAAAAGGAGCCTGAATGAAAATTTGAACTGAGAGAATCTAAAAGACTGAGAAGTGAGACTGGAAATAAGAGATACTTGCAGGAAACCTTATTACCATGATTTTAATTCATGGAGGTCAGTATAGCACAATGTAAGCAGCTCTGGATTTAGAGCTAGGAACACATAAGCCAAATCTGAGCTTTGACTCTTGCTAAAAGGTACTCAGGCATGTCAATTGACCTCACTGAGCCTTAATTTCTTTATCTGTAAAATGGAGGAATAGCCCATGAATTACCAGGAGGTCATGTACATAAGGCACTCAGTAGAGCAGTTGGTTCTGAGTAGATTTTCGATAATTTGTAACCACCTTGTCTGCAGGAGCTGAATTATTTCATGCTTTTTATATGGTGCAGGGAAGAGATTCAGGAGGAATCTACTTCCTCCCCACACAAAATTATCTTTTGTAATCACCCAAATCCCACTGAGTTAATTGTGAAAGTATTTACTCTTTGTATCTTTCAAAATCTATCCTAACTTCTCAGACAGTTTTAAAATCCCAAGCGCTGAAAGAAGTTCTCACACTCAAACATTTTCCTTCATTGTTACAGACTTGGCTAAGTCTTGTAATATTCGGAAAGAAAAAAAAGAATGAAAAAAGTTGCTAAAACCCAGTCATGAGAAAATTACATAGACAACAAATCTAATCTGTTTTTCTTCCTTACAGGAGATATTGACACAATGTCCATTCTTTATTGCATAAGATAACTCTCTGTCTTTAAAAGATTTCCAATTGTTTGAAGTCAAACTAAAAGTAGGCAGGGAAAAAAAGGCATTATCTAAAATATCTGAGCTTGAATCTGGAAAGCAATCCTGAGTAATATTTATACAATGTTTTAGAATAACAGACTCATAGAATTTTCCAGTTGGCTATCCTTTAAAGATAAGAGAATATTTATATTTGTTTGTGCTATGTCTTACTGTAAAAAAATTCTACTTAATTCAAAAGGCTTATAAAACAATGCTTTACTTATTGCCCACCACAGCAAAGAAAGATTTCATGCTCTTAACAAATGGGTTGGCATTGAGAGGACTTCAGTGACAATCTCATGATGGCTGAGCATCTCTTGTCAAGTCAAAGGATATATAGCAAGTTTTCTCTTTATTGAGTCATGATAGATAATCCATTTTCAAGTAGAATTTGGTCTCATACTCTTCGTTACATCACTAAAATATTCAAGCCTAGTGGAAGAGGAATTAACTGGAGTTTTATAAGCTTAAGGTCTAATAGTAGATGTAGTAGACGATCTACAAAGAAGGCCACCAACTTTGTGTCTCTTATGCCTGTTCGTACATGACACTTTTTTCAGGAGGTGGAGACTCTCCTCTCTCCCCTTGCATCTGGGCTGGCCTTGATCAATACAATGCAGCAAAAGTGACTCTGTGCTACTTCTGGACCTAGACCTTAAGAGGCCAGATGGCTTTTCCTTTTTCTAACTTGAATGGCTTCTATCTTGTAAGAAGTTTGAACCGCTTTTTTTTTTTTTAATTTTTTTATTATACTTTAAGTTCTAGGGTACATGTGCATAACATTCAGGTTTGTTACATATGTATACTTGTGCCATGTTGGTGTGCTGCACCCATCAACTCGTCAGCACCCATCAACTCGTCAGCACCCATCAACTCATCATTTATATCAGGTATAACTCCCAATGCAATCCCTCCCCCCTCCCCACTCCCGGTGATAGGACCCGGTGTGTGATGTTCCCTTTCCCGAGTTCAAGTGATCTCATTGTTCAGTTCCCACCTATGAGTGAGAACATGCAGTGTTTGGTTTTCTGTTCTTTGTGATAGTTTGCCTGGAGAAATAGAGGTTTCCAGCTGCATCCATATCCCTACAAAGGACGCAAACTCATCCTTTTTTATGCTGCATAGTATTCCCATGGTGTATACTGTGCCACATTTTTCTTAATCCATGTCTGTCACTGATGGACATTTGGGTTGATTCCAAGTCTTTGGCTCATTGTGATAGTGCCGCAATATAACATACGTTGCATGTGTCTTGATAGCAGCATGATTTTATAATCCTTTGGGTATTATACCAGTAATGGGATGAGCTGGTCATATGGTACTTCTAGTTCTAGATCCTTGAGGATCGCCATACTGTTTTCCATAATGGTTGAACTAGTTTACAATCCACCAACAGTGGTAAAAGTGTTTTTCATTTTCCACATCCTCTCCAGCACTGTTGTTTCCTGCTTTTTAATGATTGGCACATTGTAACTGGTGTGAGATGGTATCTCATTGTGTTTTGATTTGCATTCTCTGATGGCCAGTGATGATGAGCATTTTTTCATGTGTCTGTTGGCTGTATGAATGTTCTTCTTTTGAGAAATTGTCTTTCATATCCTTTGCCCACTTTTTGGATGGGGTTGTTGTTTTTTCTTGTAAATTTGTTTGAGTTCCTTTGTAGGTTCTGGATATTAGTCCTTTGTCAGAATGAGTAGATTGCAACAAATGTTCCTCATCCCATTCTGTAGGTTGCCTGTTCACTCTGAAGGGGGGGGGTGGTAGTTTCTTTTGCTGTGCAGGAGCTCTTTGTTTAATTATGATCCCATTTGTCAATTTGGCTTTTGTTGCCATTGCTTTTGGTGTTTTAGACATGAAGTCCCTTGCCCATGCTATGGGCCTGAATGGTATTACCTAGGATTTCTTCTAGGAGTTTTTATGGTATTAGGTCTACAACATTTAGTCACAATCCATCTTGAATTAATTTCGTATAAGGGGGGAGTAAGGAAAAAGGATCCCGTTTCAGCTTTCTACTTATGGCTAGCCAATTTTCCCAGCACCATTTTATTAAATAGGGAATCCTTTCCCCATTTCCTTAGTTTTTGTCCAGGTTTAATCAAGATCAGATGCTGTAGATGTGTGGTATTATTTCTGAGGACTCTGTTCTGTTCCATTGGTCTATATCTCTCTTTTGGTACCAGTACCCGATGCTGTTTTGGACGCATGATGTTTTGGTTACTGTAGCCTTGTAGTATAGTTTGAAGTCAGGTAGCGTGATGCTCCAGGCTTTTTCTTTTGACTTAGGATTGTCTTGGCAATGCGGGCTCTTTTCTGTTCCATATGAACTTTAAAGCAGTTTTATTCCCAATTTCTATGTGAAGAAACTCACTGGTAAGCTTGATGGGGAGGCATTGAAATCGTATAAATTACCTTGGCAGTATGGCCCATTTTCACGGTATTGATTCTTCCTATCCATGAGCATGGTATGTTCTTCCCATTTGTATTGTGTCCTCTTTGATTTCACTGAAGCGTGGTTTGTAGTTCTCCTTGAAGAGGTCCTTGACACTCCTTTGTAATTGGATTCCTAGATATTTTATTCCTCTTAGAAGCAATTGTGGAATGGGAAAGTTCATTCCTGATTTGGCTCTCTGTTTGTCTAGTTACTGTGTATAAGAATGCCTGTTGTGATATTTTGCCAATTAATTTTGTTATCCTGAGACTTTCGCTGAAGTTGCGTAATCAGCTTAAGGAGATTTCTGGGCTGAGGACAATGGGGTTTTCTAAAATATACAATCATGTCATCTGCAAACAGGGACATATTTGACTTCTTCTTTTCCTAACTGAATACCCTTGATTCTTTCTCTTGCCTGATTGCCTAGCCAGAACTTCCAACATATGTTGAATAGGAGTGGGTAGAGAGGGCATCCCTGTCTTGTGCCATTTTTTTTCAAAGGGAATTTTCCAGTTTTTGCCATTCAGTATGATATTGGCTGTGGGTTTGTCAAAATAAGCTCTTATTATTTTGGAGATACATTCCCATCAATACTGAATTTATTGAGCGTTTTTAGCTATGAAGGGCTGTTGAATTTTGTCAAAGGGCCTTTTCCTGCATGTATTGAGATAATCAATGTGTTTTTGTCCTTTGGTTCTTTTATAATCTGGATTATGTTTATTGATTTGCATATGGTTGAACCAGCCTTGCAATCCCAGGGGATGAAGCCCACTTGACATGGTGCGGATAAGCTTTTTGATGTTGCTGCTGGATCCGGTTTGCCAGTATTTTATTGAGGATTTTTGCATTGATGGTTCATCAGGGGATATTTCGTCTAAAATTCTCATTTTTTTGATTGTGTCCTCTGCGAGGCTTTGGTATCAGGATGATGTTGGGCCTCATAAATGAGTTAGGGAGGATTCCTCTTTTTCTATGATAGGAATAGTTTCAGAAGGAATGGTACCAGCTACTCCTTGTATCTCTGGTAGAATTCAGCTGTGAATCCATCTGGTCCTGGAACTTTTTTTGGTTGGTACTATTAATTATGCCTCAATTTCAGAGCTGCTATTGTGTCTACTTCAGGGATTCCGCTTCTCCTGGTTTATGTCTTGGGAGAGTGTAAGTGTCCAGGAAATTATCCAGTTCTTCAAATTTTCTGAGTTCATTTGCGTAGAGGTGTTTATAGTATCCTCTTGATGGTAGTTTGTATTTCTGTGGGTCGGTGGTGATATCCATTTTATCATTTTTTATTGCATCTAATTTGATTCTTCTCTCTTTTCTTCTTTATTAGTCCTTGCTAGCCGTCGAATCAATTTTGGTTGATCTTTTCCAAAAAAGAAGTCTGAACTTCTTAATGAATAATGAGAAACTATTTAGAGAGAGAGACCAAATGGGAAAATAATGAAGCACTCCACCTGATAATCAGCACCAAAGTCCTGGACATATTAGTGAGGCAGATTACCCAGCCCAGATGAGCTTCTAAATGTAAGCAACTGCATGAGCAGCCTCAGTCAACACCATATGGAGCAGAAGAACCACTCATCTCAGTCCAGCTAACCCACAGAGAGGGAATTTTTATTTGTTTAAAGCACAAAGTTCATGTGATTTGTTATAGATCAATAGAAAGAACAGTGAATATAACCTCACCAACAGTGTCAGAAAATGGAGGGTAGCAATTCTTAAATTTGAGCTTTGTAAATTGCATATATAAAAAATGTGAAGTTGAGCTTTGTAAATTGCATAAACAAAAATTGTAGAGTCTTGAATGTAGTAATCCTAGCAATATCAAGATCAATTATTCAGGTTATTTTCCAAGGAATGAATTATTTGATTGAGTGATGACTACCTTCTTCTTGATATGACTTGAAATGTTAGTCACATCTCTTAACTTTTGCTGCAGCAATTTCTCATGCCTGAAATTGCCAGCCAGGAGCTCCTTCAACAGCAGATCTGGTTTTCCTCAGTTAAGTTTAAAAAATACATAGACAACAAACACATACCACTGTTGTACATCCTAACATTGTTGTGCAAATAATTAATCTGAAGAGATGATGTCTTATAGCAGATTTGTTGGAGGAGTTTGACAAAGATTTTAAGTCACCCAGAGAAGTAGGGCTCGCATGGTAAACAACACTAAGCACCCTATCGTGCACACACTACTCAGAGTGTTTTCTGTATTAGAGAACAATTCAGGACATAGTATCGAGTCAGGTGAGAGGTAGTGGAAGCCTGAACGGGGTCATGATAGTGAAAGCAAAAAAGGAAAGATAACGACACAGAATGTGACAACTCTTAATATGTAGTGGGTGAGAGATTTAAAGGGATGAACAAGAAGTGATTTTAATATCTAAATATAAAATGGATGTGGTATAACATGTTGCTTTCTTTCTTGTGGCAATACTAGCAGGGCTTTAGCAAACCATCTTTTATGGATATGAAAATTCCTTTGACTTTATACTGCCCTGAACTCCTACAGTCTACAACCACAGGTTCTCTTAAATGTAATTTTTAAAGTGTTTTCATTGGACTAGTGGGCATATATAGCAATTTTGATGAGAAGAAATATAAATTTGGATTTTAAGTTGACCCCATGAACCAAAAACAAAACAAAACAAAAATCCAAGAGGGAGTACAAACAATCAGGATGATGGCTTATACTGCAATTACTCAGAGATTGAGAGCACATCTAAGTTTACCACTGACTAGTGCTTTATGATTTCCAGGAACAACTTTTCCTGAAAAGTTCAAATGTGACTAAAATCATAAAATGTTTTAAGGAAAATATTCTTTGAAAAGTAGCAGATCCTCTAGCAATTTTTTCAGGACTCTCATTCCCTGGCAAAATACTTAAGGAATTTATTTATTATTTTTTCTCTTGGGCTTTGTCTAGGGTAAGACATTCTGCTCAGCTTAGTCGTAGAAAATGTTCATGTTCACTGATGTTTAGGCATATTCCCAGGGAAATCCCATGTTTCCTATCTTCTCCTCACTACTGGAGTGTTGAAACATTCTATACCATGCAAAAAATAAGCAAAATCCCAAATCCTCCACGGGCTCCATAACCACTCCAGGTATCTCTCCTCTCTCTTCTTACAGCCAAACTTCTCCACATCTTCATACAATATTTGTTTCCCAATAAATCCTAAGTTGGTTTCCATTCCCACTACTTTACTAAAGTTGCTTTTACTATAGTTTCTAATGACCCTGTGCTGTCAATTCCAATGGACAATTTTAGTACTTATGTTTTTAAACTACTTCTCAGCTTTCAGCATAGCTGACTTCCTTCTCCAAGAGCTTTATTTGCCTGTTGTTATAGATTGAATGTTTATGTCCCTTCCAGATTCATATGTTAAAGCCTTAACCACCAATATGATGTGTGGAAATGAGGCCTCTGGGGGGTAATTAGGGTTGGATGGGGTCGTGAAGGTGGGGCCCTCATCATGGGATTAGTGCCCTTGCAAGAAGCATCACCAGAGAGTTTGGTCTCCCTCTCTCCACGTGCAAAGAAGAGGTCATGTGAGTACACAGTGGGATGGCAGTTGCCTACAAGCCAAGAGAAGTGTCAAAATCAACCCTTTGCCCTGAGGCCATGCAAATCTCTGTGGCTTAACACAATAAAATGGACTTATTACTTACATAACTCTCTTCTATAAGCTGGTTGGTTGTCAGAACAGTGGCTCAGGATCCAAGGCTTCTTCTACACTGTGGATAGGCCATGTTCAGCATGTGGCCTCTGAGGCTACTGTGGGAGGGATAAAAGAATGAAGGGATTGCATGTGGGAAATTTCTATGGAACTTGCCTGGATGTATTGGGCATAACATTCATACAAATATACCACCGATCAGAACTCAGTCACATGGCCCCACCTAACTTCAAAGAAGGCTGGAAAATGTAGTTTAGTCCTAAGAAAAGGAGAAGAAACATGGATATTGGTGACCATGAGCTTTCTTCTCCATGACAAGTCTTTCAGTCCTGTCTTCAAAACAGATCTTTCATTTATTTCTTGTTCTCCATTGACAATAGCTTAATCCAAGCCACTACACTCTTGCATCTCAGATACTGCAATAACTTCCTAATGAAGTTCTCTATTTTCATAATTGTTCCATTGTTTCCCCAGTGGACCAAGTAATCTTACACATGAATATAAACTTGTCAACTGCTTACTATTATTTAAATCTTGCAATGTTTGCCCATTATCTTAGGAAAGAATCAAATGCTAAAGAGGATGTAAGAGGTTATGCATGGTCTGCCCGTTAACCATCTCAGCTAGCTTGCTGCTCTCTCCCTTGGTCACTGCTATCCATACACAGGATTATTGTGTCAGAACTTCCATCCTCTGGAAAGCTTTTTTTTTTTTTTTTTTCATTTATCTTAGTCTTGGCCTTAGCCTCTTACTCATCCTTCAGGCCTCAGTTTAAATCAGTGAGTTTATATCACTCCCTCCCTCAGGGATGTCATTTTCCCTAACATTTCCTCACACTCATACCCCAACAAAAGGCTGGGCTTACCATTATTTCCCTTTTATAATATTTGTTGCTATTGCGAATTAAATAATCTTTGTCTTTCATCTGTCTGCCTCACTAGACTGCACTCTCTATGAGGACAGGAAATGCATCTAACACCAAGGTCACCTGCCTGAAGCACATGGTGTCGACAGCTAACAGCAGTGGTGTGCTGAAGCCTATGTGTGCTGGCTCATGAGAGATGATTGTTAAATTCCCAGGAATATTGTAAGCTGGTTATCAAACAGCCATTATTAAAAATTAAACAATAGCAACTGATGATTAAATAAATTATATTTAAAACAGAGGTAGTAAATACCAAAAACCCATTATTTCCTAATTACTTTACTACATTTTATTGTATATGGTCTTGTGGTTATTTATGTCTATTGTACCTATAGGTGGAAATATTGAATAATAGTGTGCTATGCATATCTCATCCCAACCCCATGTTCAGTGAATTCATGTTGGTAGCTTGAAAGTGGTCATGGTAGATCTATTAACATTAACACTTTGAAAAATAGCAAATACTACAAATCGGGGTTCCCTTCCAGTTTCAACCAGCCAGTTTGTCATTTCTGCCTGAACCACACAGGTGATTTCCTTGGTTCTCCATTTATTTTGTAAGTAGACTAGCCTCTATTCTAGCAATTAAAGGTTATTATGGAAGCATTTTCCAAGCATCCTGTTCTGTGACAGATTTTCCCATTTATTTTTACCAGTCTATCAGAGGTCAATAAAATTGATCAGGAAACATGCATAACACAATTGTTTAGGGTCACATGAGATCTATAAGAACTTGTGAGTTAATTGAGCAATTTAGAGTAAAGGTACTCTCTAACACTTCCACCTTAATTCCGAATATTTTTCCACATCTTGGGAGACTCTGGAAGTAGTGAAGTCAGAGCTTTCGGCAGGGCAGAGCCTTTTGGATCACTGGTCTCCTTTGATTCGAGAGCATTTTGCATACGCAGAAGCATAGTACCCCTCCCGTGGTTTTTGACATAATTAGCTTCAAGTTGGCATTATTTACTTGTTGCCTTGTTTTCACCACTAAATACAAATTCCTTCAAGTGAAGAAACCAATTTACGCCTGTCTCTCTAGAAAGCCCAGATGGAGTTTTGCACATCTCAAGCATTCAACTGAGGTTTACTGAAGTAGGGACATCCATCTCTTTTGTCCCCTGGCTAGCTCTTTAAGGTATTCTCATTGAACCTGGAAAACTGTAAAAGTTTATACTTTTCTTGGTTATTAGATTGGTAGTTCATAAGGCATGTTAAGAAATATACAAGAGTAAACATCAAGCCATTGAAAATTTTGAAATCTTATATTAAAAATGGCTAAAACACATGAAATTTAAAATTTTTTAGATAAATTGTTTTGTCTCAAAATTAATTGTGTAATGGGATTTGATTGTAGCTCCTGGCTCTTTTTGCTTTGCCGTGAAATCAAAGTAATGTTAATTATGTACTATCATATTTTCACTGACTGGGGTTGCTGTTTTAGTGTAGTTCACAGTTGGAATATAGAAAACAAGATGAATCATGAACAGTGTAGGAATCCGGAAAACCTGCAATCAGCATTTGTTAAAAAAAAAAATGCTTCTTTTTCAGATTTTTTTCAGATTTTCAGGATTAACAACAATAAGCAAACTGGCATTTCTACTATTAAAGTTCTAAAACTTTGAAAAATTATTTAACCTTCATAAGATCTTCATAAACTCTCTATAATATAGTCTGTGATTCAGAGTGTGGGCAATGCTCTATCTGGCCCATAAGCATTAAACCACGCTAGCATAGAAGGAAGTGAACTTTGATGGTGCTATTTTGTGTGTTTTTCCTGTACCAGTGTCTGCCTGAATATGGATGCCTGGGCTAAGCCTGGTCCTGCTGGGCTTAAGTCATCAGCTCTGATCATTTATCTGACTCCTTGTATTGTAGCCAACAGCAGGTCTTGGGAAGTCATTTCCAGGAGGACTGTGACCATCTATTAAGAGTCACACTGGGGTAAGGCTGACCTGGCCACTGCAGCATGGGTGTGCTCTGCCTGCTCCCTCCTGGGCTTGCTGCCATTGACCACTCTTGGTTAGGTGCTGGCCACAGTCTTTTGGGGGAATGTTATGCATCCTTTCTGATCTCTGAGTCTGACAACAAGCTAAGCATATTTAATGTGGCAAAAAGTACCACATTAAATATAATATATACTGCATTAAATGAAGTAAAACATTTTTTACTAAAAGTAAAAAATAACAATAGAAGTTCTGTATTGAAGAGTTATCTCAGTGAAGAAATCTCAGACTTTTACCCTGTGGAAAAGTAGCTTGAGATAAATACTCTTGAAAACAAATTTACAAATAAGATGAATTAATTTTTTAATAAAACAGTTATGACCAAATAGAATGTGAATAATAGTTATGGATATGTAAAATCTTGATTCCATATAATAATATGTCCTAGAGAATAGACTTTAAAATCATTATGTAATGAAATGATTTTTTTTTTTTTTTTGCTTCCCTCTTCCTTATTTCTGGTGGATTTTGTTTTAATTAAAAGGATTTAAAATCCATGAAAATCTTGAATAGCACATAAGGAGTTTTATAAAAGAAATAGTTCAATATCTTATCAAAATAGGAAGTGAGACAAGTTGAATCTCTAGTTATGTGGGAACATTTTTTGCTTTTCTGTAAGGAGATATGCTGGTAAATAAACATCTATCTCTTGATTCATATTTGGCACAAATGTACTAAATGGTCGTGTTTAGTTGAGTTATGGAACAGATATTTGATTATACTCCACTGTTTAGTTGGTAAGTCTACTAGCATTCCTACTACCATAGTTTCCTATAATGACAATATATAGCACTTCTTTATTTCCTGAAGTTCATCTTCTTGATGCATGTTGGGTGAAGGAGTTTCAGTATTTTCAATCTACATTCAGGCTGCCAGGGCAGAGGAATTACAATATCTTTAAATAATAGAAGTAAGTTTTCCTTAAAGGGAATAAACTCCTCCCTTCTTTTCCCCTTTCTTCTTATTCTCCCCATAGATGAGAAGGAACAGTGTTGTTTATTTTACCACTGGGAAGGAGCTGGATAATCATATATTAATCACTCAATATGTATCAGATTATAATTATAATTAACATTTCATATAACCAAATAACATTTTATTTAATCCATATAATAATTCTTCACAATAGACTCTTATTTTCTCTATGTTACAGATGAGGGAATTGAAGCTCAGAGATGCTAAATAATTTGCTGAAACTCACACAGCTGGATATGCACAGGTTTTCTGTCCATTCTTTTCTGTTGCGTACACATCATGCTGAAGGCAAGTAGTTGTTTCCTGTTAGAGACAATAAAAAGATATTCATTAACTCCAGTACAATAACTCTGCTGAGCTGTTAAAGTTACACATAATAAATATTTTCTTTTGAAGGAAACTCATCAGCCTTGCGGAAGACAGAAATTGGTGGAAGGCTGTCTCAGTAGTAGTGTTCATTGCCTTTCCATTGGCACAGGTAAAGGTACCATGCTATCTTCCCTTTGAGTGGTATGAAGTAACAAAACACACATGTGTAGGGAAGGGAGCTCTGAAGAGATGAGGGCATTTACTACAGAGGATAGCTCTGTAGTTACACTGCATGGTCTTCACTATTTCTGATGATAGCCAGTGTTACTTGTTCACTCTTATTTTATTGCGAGGCTATCAGTCCAGCAGATGAGTAGTTCTTGCTTCCTACCAATAGACAAACTCCATTCTTTCTTCTACCTTATCGTGACAACTGATGCTCACATCCTAGAGCCAGAAAGTATACATATATTATCATTTTGACCCTTGGGGAAAGGGGAAGTAAGTGAAGGAAAGAAGATATAACCAGCTGAGGAGGCCAGATATGAGTGCTGCATGGATTTCCAAGGACAACGGCAATGCTAAGACATTATCTGTCTCACATATTTAGTGCTCACGAGATAGAGCCATTGACTACAACACAGAATATGGCTAGAAAACACCAAGGGTGAGACCAACAACACAGCTATGAGTTGAAGTTTTCCATTAGCAGCCAAACTTGAAGAGGCTTGTTGATAAACCTAGGATTGCATCACTGATTGGTGATGTTGCTGGGGGAATCAAGACTGACCTTTCCCAAATATGGGTTCCTTCTGAGATTTGATGAAAAACACAGTTTCCTAAAAGGAAATGTCCAGAATGGGTAACATATGTATAAGTAACTCTACAAAGTCGAGTTCCACATAACTCCTTTAAATCATGAGGCTTTTCCCCAACCACAGCTACAGCCTCCCTACAAATAGGTCTTCAAAACCCTGACATTGCTCACTGTCCTAAATTTCCTGCTGTAATATGAACAACTGCAATGCGTCTCTGGCTTTGAACTTGGCCTTTTTTCCATCACCATGATAGGAATACCATCTTCCAGTGGCACTACCATCACTCTCTAGGTTGGACCTGGATACTTACTGTTGTGGCTCTAAAATGTGTCCTAGGAAGCCAGACTAGGCAGCCATATTTCAAGTGTGACTGAATTGTGTCAACTTGAGCAAGTTAATCATCTCCCTGGATTTCAGTTTCCTCATTTGTCAATAGAGCTTGAGCTAAATGATAAAGTCCTTTTCAGGTATAATTTGTAATAACTCTTGCATATAAATAAAGTTTATGTTAAAACTTCTGGGCTTCCTCAAAGAGAAGGGCTCTGTGAGTACACATTTTGACTTAACTTATAAATGCAAATATTTTTCCAGGTTTCCCTCTGTACCCAAAAGAACTTTGAAGTTTACAGTGAGTTAACACCAAGCTAGAGAGGCAAGCTGCAAATTACTTAGTTGGCCCAAATCAACTGTAGGTCAGTTATTTCAAGACTTGCTGAATTTTAGTGTTTGAAAAACATCAACACCTCCATTATGTCGTTAGTATCAATGGGGGAGGAAAAGCACAGTGGCACCTCTCCTAAAGAGATCAGGCTTGGGAGGTAGAAAGGTGCTTGGTGAGCTGTCACACAGAGGGTGTTTTAATAAAGAAGGTAGAATAAGGTCTTTGAAAGAGAAGTGTTGATTGCAAAGCATGTATAGAGGAATTTCAAAAATAAGCAGGCCCTATGAGACTAAATGATCAGTGATGTTATTTGAGAACTAGAAACTTAAAGATTGGCATGAAGAACGTTGTTCATGTTAATCTATTCATCAATTAGCTCTATTTAGAAGTCATCTCAAATACATTTTGGATAGACTGTGAGAAATTTACACAGAAAAAGTGCTACTGTGGCTTTGCCAACAAATTGTATATTTCACCATGTGCTAATGATTTTTTTTCCAAAAAAGAATACATTGTGACCTCCATAAACTTTTATATGTCAAAATAATGAAACAGAACCTTATTTTCTGGTGCCAACTTTCTATAAAATCACTCTTTAAAAAATATTAATCTCGTTGCAGCATGTAGAATTTTACACACAGCTTCAGAATAGGTCTGGCACTATACATCTTTATAGACTGAAAAGATTTGGAATAGATTCAAGATTCAAATGCCAAGGTTTGAATCTGTACCTTTGACTTCTTATTGTTTTAAAAAAATCTATATAATATATGCTTGCTACCATATTATCTAACACTATCACCTCTTAGGTAACATCAGTTGGGTAATGTTACTCCTTCATGACATTTTCCATAGTGAACATTTTTATATGTTTGTGATGTGGAAGACAACAAATAGGTATATATTTTCTTTTGTTCAGTAAAAGTTGTAGCTCTAAAACTAACAAAAATTAATAGCATTGCATTTTTAAAAAATGTAATCCTAAACATTAAGACTGGTTAATTTGTTATTAGTATAGTGCTCTGGTTAAGACCTAAGTGCTAAGGCTGCTGTGGTTTAAGACCCAGCTTTGCCTATTACTATCTGACCTTAGGTGCATTATTTAACTTTAACTTTGCTGTGCCTGGATTTTTTCATGTCTACAGCAAGGATAACAACACTTATGTGATAGGTTCTTTTGAGTTAATATTTGTGTAGTGTTTTAGATGGTGCCTGGTGCAAAGCAAATGCTGTAAATCCTTGTTGTGCTTGTTATCATACTTAGCTATATATAGAGGGCTACAGAGAGAAAAAGAAAACCTATATTTTATATATAAAAAAAGAACAACTTAGCAGAAAAGAGTAATACAGTTACAGATATTAAATGAATATGTAAATCATTTAATTATTTGCAAATAACTGAAAAGATTCGTGGTCAGGATTTTTTTGAATGACTATTTTAGGTCATAAATACTCTCTTTCAAGGCAATAGGGAATAGAGTAGGAAAATCACATCAATGGAAATGATGGAGTAAGGACCTTCACAAAGAAATTCTCCATGGTAAAGCAAGCGAAATACTCACAAAAATTGTCAGAATCAATTTTTTCAGTACCCTATAAATTAGTTAAACACTTGCAAGAATACAAGGAGAGGTTTTTTCTTTTTCTTTTTAAGTTGGATCTGGGTAAAAACATTACCTTTGGATGTTTGCACCTATCCTATTTCTATCACTCTTTCTCCAACTCTGTGACATAGCTTTGAAAACCAAGAGTCTCTCAACCATAATAACTTTGAAAAACAGTAGCCTAGCAGCCACTGGAGGGACACAGCACTGGTCTGGAGCTCCCCAGAAACATTGATATGGTTTCGCTCCTTGTCCTCACTCAAATCTCACCTTGTAGCTCCCATGATTTTCACGTGTTGTTGGAGGGACGCGGTGGGAGAGGATTGAATCATGGGCTGTGGGTCTTTCCTGTGCTGTTCTCTTGATAGTGAATGGGTCTCATGAGATTTGATGGTTTTAAAAATGAGGGTTTCTCTGAACAACTCTCTTTGTCTGCCTGCCACCATCCACGTAGGATGTGACTTGCTCCTCCTTGCCTTCCACCATGATAGAGAGCTCTCCCCAGCCATGTGGAACTGGGAGTCCAATGAAACTTCTTTCTTTTGTAAATTACCCTGTCTTGGGTATGTCTTTATCAGCAATATGAAAATTAACTAATACAAACATCAGTCTCAGAAAATTGTCACTGTTTGACTCGTCTGGTTGTTCCTTGGAAACCCCAACTCTAAAAATTTGTCCTTTCTCAGTGCAAATTGTGCATTTCCCTGGGAGCATGTGTCAAAAATAATCAGCAACAATTGCATTATGTTGCAGCTACCTAAGGCAGTGATATGAGTTGGAGCAAGCAAGAAACTGACCAAAATATTTATAAGGAAAAGTTGGGAAATGAGATGTCCACAGGGGGCTTTGATTGGGTCTGACTATTCCTGGGAATCTAAAAAGTCGCACACATTTTTTTTCTGCACATGTCCAGAAAAAAGTCTGAGAAAGTCCTAAACTCTCAGCTCTTTCTGACCTGAGGTCTGAGGTATCATATAAGCAAGAAGTGAAAACCAAGGCAGAGTTGTGACTGCCTGCCTGAATGTTGAAGGTGTTCCCCAAAACACACACTGAATCCTTTGCCAAAGGATAGAAGATTTGTTGATTCCAGATACTTAAAAATTTAGGGAAATTTTTGTGCAATCACTCATTGACCACCAGCCCGACTGGAGGCTTCACTGGCACATGGCAAAGGTAGTATAGACTTCACAGAATGAGTTCAGGAAATCGACTAGATAGACAGAAGCAACAACAATAAACAGCAGTAAGAAAAAACTCTCAGGGAAAAGGAGATGAGAGTTCTAGTGTTTCAACATTATATTATTTAAAATGTCCAGTTTTCATCCAAAAGCTACAAGTGCAAGAAAACAAAAAAGAGTGGCAAATACTAGTAAAGAAACACTGAATAGAAACTTTCTCCAAGAAGCTCGGATATTGGACTTAGTAGCCAAAAAGTTTTAAATCAAGTATCTTAAATATGTTCAAGAACCGAAGGAAACTGTTGAAAGAATAAAAAGAAAGTATGCAAATTGATGTCTCACTAAATAGAGAATAACAATAAAGAAATGAACATAAATAAAGTAGAAATGATGACATTGAAAAGAACAGTAATTCAAATAAAAAATTTGGCTGAAAAGCATATGTGAACTGGCAAAATAATCAATGAACTTATAAATAGGTCAATTGTGAATATCAAGTCTGAAAAACACAAACAATTAAAAATGAAAAAAATTAAGAGAGCTATGCTGAGGCATTGAACAGGATCTGTGAGACAGTGTCGAGCATACCAAAGACATCACGGGAATTCCAGAATGTAAGCAGAGAGATGAAGAGGAGGAAGAATGTTTGAGAAATAATGGTAGAATCCTCCACCCCCAAAATTTGATGACAATATAATCTACACACCCAAGAAGCTCAATGAATTCCAAGAAGGATAAACTCAAAGAGATCAATTCCTGGCTACATCATAATTAAACTTTTAAAGGCCAAAGACACAGTGATTCTTGAAAACAGCAAGAGAGAAATATATCATCATGTTTAGGGAATCCTAGGTAAGATTAATAGGTGATTTCTTACCAGAAATAATGGGGGTCAGAATGGAGTGTGATGACTTATTCAAACTGTTGAATGAAAAAGACTGTCAACTAAGAATTTTATATCCCACAAATATATCTTTCCAAAAAGGAAGGAAATATTAAGACATTCAAGGGAAATAAACAACAAACGAAAACTAAGAAAAATCACTACTAACAGGCTTGACTGACAAGTAATACTAAAACGAGTTCTTCAAGCTGATATAAAAGGACAATGAAGAGTTACTTAAATCCACATGAAGAAATGAAGAGCAACAATAAAGGTAACTACATAGACAAATATAAATAACAACATAAATGTATTTTTAAAAATTTGTAACCTTATTTTTCTCCTTTCTGATTTAAGAGACAACTGCTGCCGGGCGCGGTGACTCACGCCTGTAATCCCAGCACTTTAGGAGGCCGAGGAGGGCAGATCACGAGGTCAGGGAATGGAGACCATCCTGGCTAACACGGTGAAACACCCTCTTTACTAAAAACACTAAACATTAGCTGGGCATGGTGTTGGGTGCCTGTAGTCCCAGCTACTAGGGAGGCTGAGGCAGGAGAATGGCGTGAACCCGGGAAGCGGAGCTTGCGGTGAGATTGAGCCAGGGCACTCCAACCTGGGCAACAGAGAAAGACTCCGTCAAAAAAAAAAAAAAAAGACAACTGCAAAAACTAATAATTATAAATCTGTATAGATGGGCGCCTTACGTATAAAGATGTTATTTATATAAATAGCAACAGAAAGGGGAGAAGGCAAAATAGGAGAGAAGATTACATAAAACCAGTTTTGAATATTATTGAAATTACGTTGTTATTAATTTGAACTAGATTTTTATGTGATATTAATCCCTAGGGCAATTACCAAGAAAATAAAATATAGCAAAATAGACAAGAAAATAAAAATGATAAATTAGAAAATATCTATTTAAGACAAAGCATTAATGGAGATAAAGGAACAAAACAGACACAAAACATATGTAGAAGACAAATTATGTATGGCAGATGTAAAGTTTACCTTATCATTCATTATACTGAATGTAAATTAATGCTTTAATAATAAAGCAGAGATTGGCAGAATAAATAAAAATTATGACCTAACACTGTGCTATCTATAAAAGATATACCTTAGATTCAAAGACATGAATAGCTGAAAGCAAAAGGATAGAAACAGATACACCATGCAAACAGTAACCAATACAGACAAAACAGACTTTGAAACAAAAATTTTTACTAAAGTCAAAAAGTACATTTTATAATGATAAAAGAGATGATCCATCAAGAAAATAAAATAATTATAAACAAATATGTGCCTAACAGCAGAGCCCCAATTTTAAAGCAAAACAGAATTTAAGAGAGAAACAGACAACTCACAATAACAATTGGAGACTTCAATGCCCCACTTTCAATAATAGATAAAACAATTTAAAAGATCAGCAAGAAAATACGAGACTTGAACAACACCGTAACAAGCATCTAATAAATACTAAATAGCAGAATACAAATTTTTTCTCAAGTGCACATGGAACATTCTTAAGGATATATCATATGTTAGGTCATAAAACAAGTCTTAATAAATCTGAAAGGATTGAAATGATAAAAGTATGTTCTCTGATCACATGGAATGAAATTAGAAATCAATAATAGAAGAAAATTTGGAAATTTCAAAATATATATAAACAACACACTTTCTTAAGCAATACAAATTTATTATCTAACAGTTCTGAAGGTCAGAAGTTTGAAATGAGTGTCACTGGGTTAAAATCAAGGTGTCACCAAGGCTGCTTTCTTTCTGAAGGCTCTAAAGGAAATCCAATGTCTTGCCTTTTAGAGCTTCTATACACTATTCACATTTCTTAGCTGGTCCCTTCTGTCTTAAAGTCAACAATGTCTGGTCAAGTTTTACTCACACTGTGTCACCCTGCCTCTGAAACAACACAATTTTAAATAACTAATAAGTCAAAGAAGAAATTATAAGAGAATTTAGAAACTACCTTGAGATGAATTAAAATAAAAACAAAATATACAAAACTTGTGGAATGCAGCTAAAACAGTGAGTTATTAAAGAGAAATCTGTAGCTGTAAATCTTTATATCAAAAAAGAAAACAGATTTTAACTTGTGACCTAACCTTCTACCTTAAGAAATTAAAATATGAAGAACAACTAAATCCAAAAGAAGAAATAGGAAAAAAATGACAAAGATTTGACAGAAATAAATAAAGAATTGAAAAACAACAGAAAATTAATGGAACCAAAAGTTGATTCTTTGAAATTACTAACAGAATTGATTGAACTTTAGCTACAGTGACCAAGAAGAAAGAGAGAAAATTCTAATTATTAAAATCATAAACAACAGAGGGAATATTACTATCTACTTTACAGAAATAAAAAGAAGTATAAGGGAATAAAATGAATAACTATATGTTTACAAATTAGATAGCATTGATGAAATGGATAAATTTCTAGAAATACATATATTGCTGAAGCTGACTGAAAAAGAAATAGAAAATCTGAAGACACATAACAAGCTAATAGATTCAATTAGTAGTAATAACTCTTTCCAAAAAGAAAATAACTCCATTGGTGAATTCTACAATTTAACAAAAAATTAACATCAACTTTTCACAAACTGTTCCAAAAACAGAAGAGGAGGGAACACTTTCCAAGACATTGTCTGAGACCAGTATTATCCTAAAACCAGAACAAGATAAAGACATCGCAAGAAATAAAAGGTAGGATTTGGGGAAGAACAACCAAAAGACCAATATTTCTTATGAAAATAAGACATAAAAATCTTCAACTTAGTACTAGCAAGTTAAATCCAAAAACATATGAGAAAGATTATACAACTATAACCAGGTGGAATTTATCTCAGGAAGGTAAGGTTTGCTTAAAATTTGAAAACCAAAATATACTACACCATATTAATAGAATAAAATGCCAAACCACGTGGTCATCTTAGTAGTTGCGGGAAACGCATTTTAAAATTCCAACGCCATTTCAAGATAAACACTTTCAACAAACTAGGACAAGAAAAGAACTTCCTCATCTTGATAAAGGGCTTCTATGAAGAAATAATATTAATATCACACTTCATGATAAAAGATGAAAAGATATTTCTCTAAGATCAGAAATAAGACTAGTATGTCCACTTTTGCCTCTTCCATTCAATATTATACTGGAGATTTCAGCCAGGGAAATTCAGAAAGAAAAAGAAAAGGCATCAAGATTGAAAAGGGATCATGATGGTGGATGGAAGCCAGGACTAAATGGCAGCTTTGACTCAGATGGACAGAGCAGCATGTGGAGGCTTGCACTGTGAATTTTAGCTCCAGATTGACTGCAAGAACAAACCAGCAATCTTGAGAGGATTCATAGACCCTGTGAAGGAAGCAGACTGCTCCTCAGGACCCAGGAGACACCCCAAATACTGTGAGAGCCCCAACTGCAGAAGTGGGAAATGGAGAGCCTCTTTCCCCAAGCACACACCCCCACTGGAGAAACTGAAGGTCTGCTTGCAGGAGAAGTTTCCTACCTTACCTGGAGCTGAGTCAATTTAGAGAGCCGAGTAAAATACAGGTGTAGAGGAAGCAGCAGAAAGGCCCTGGGATCTTGCTGGGTCCCCAAGCAGGCTATTCCTGCCTGGCACCACAGGGATCCATCTGGAGGGTGGCTAGAGGAGCTTGAGGGGGAAAACCAAAGGGAGAAGGTAATCTTCAACTGAACTTTATAGCAATTTGAATGGGAGGAGAAACCTCCTTGCCAGAACTCAGGGCAGGACGTGAATCCAGTATGCAGACTCCACAGGTAGGGGAAGAACTGAGCCCTTTTCTTTTGCAGCTGGGAGGTGGGTAACCCGGGGCAAGTTCTCAAGCCTGGCTTGCCCACCACCTGGAAACAGACTTGGGGCTGTTGGGGGGACACGATGGGACCTTCAGTTTGTGTGGCAGCTGGGTGAGGCCTGTGACTGTCAGCTTTCCCTCACTTCCCTGACAACCGGCATGACTCAGCAGAGGCAGCCATAATCCTCCTAGGTACACAACTCCATTGACCTGGGAACCTCACCCTCATCCCCCACAGCATCCACAGCAAGACCCACTCAAGTAGAGAGTCTAAGCTCAGACATGCCTAGCCCTGCCCCTACCTGATGGTCCTTCCCTATTCACCCTGTTAGTGAAAGAAAGACAGAGGGCATATAATGTTGGGAGTTCCAGGGTCCCGCCCACTGCCAGTTTCTCTCCATACTACCACAGCTGATCCTCTCTGGAAAGTGCCACCTCCCGGTAGGAGGCCAACCAGCACAAAAATAGAACATTAAACCACCAAAGCTAAAAACTCTTATGGAGTCCATTGTACCCCCCTGCCACCTCCACCAGAACAGGCACTGGTATCCACAGCTGACAGACCCATAGACAGTTCATAGGACTTTGTGCAGAGAGTCCCCAGTACTAGGCTGGGGCTGGGTAGACTTGCTGGAAGAGAGACAATAATCACTGTAGTTTGGTTCACATGAAGCCACATCCATAGGAAAAGGGGGAGAGAACTACATCGAGGGAACATCTTGTGGGATAAAAGAACATGAACAACAGCCTTCAGCCCTAGACACCCCTCTGACAGACCCTACCTAAATGAGAAGAAACCAGAAAACCAACTCTGGTAATATGACAAAACAAGGCTCTTTAACACTCCCCAGAATCACACTATTTCACCAGCAATGTATCCAAACCAAGATTAACACTCCCCAAAATCACACTATTTCACCAGCAACGTATCCAAACCAAGAAATCCCTGATTTACCTGAAAAAGAATTGAGGAGGTTAGTTATTAAGTTAATCAGGGAGGCACCAGAGAAAGTCAAAGTCCAATGCAAGGAAATCCAAAAAATGATACAAGAAGAGAAGGGAGAAATATTCAAGGAAATAGCTTAAAGAAAAAAAAAATAAGAAACTCAGGAAACATTGGCCACACTTATAGAAATGCAAAAATATTTTGGAAAGTCTCAGCAACAGAATTAAACAAGTAGAAGAAAGAAATTCAGAACTCGAAGACAAGGTCTTTGAATTAACCCAATCCAACAATGATGAAGAAAAAAGAATAGAAAAATATGTACAAAGTCTCCAAGAAGTCTGGAATTATGTTAAATGACCAAATTTAAGAATAATCAGTGTGTTCCTGAGGAAGAAGAAAATTCTGAAAGCTTGGAAAACATACTGGGGGGAATAATCAAGGAAAACTTCCCTGGCCTTGCTAGAGACCTAGACATCCAAATACAGAAGCACAAAGAACATCTAGGAAATTCATCATGAAACGTTAATCACCTAGGCACACTGTCGTCAGGTTATCCAAAGTTAAGATGACGGAAAGAATCTTAAGAACTGTGAGACCGAAGCACCAGGCAACCTATAAAGAAAAACCTATCAGATTAAGAGCAGATTTCTCAGCAGAAACCCTAAAAGCTAGAAGGGCAAAATTTGGGCCCTATCTTCAGCCTCCTCAAACAAACCAATTATCAACCAAGAATTTTGTATCCAGAAAAACTAAGCATCATGTATGAAGGAAAGATACAGTCTTTTTCAGATAAACAAAAGCTGAGAGAATTCACCACTACCAAGACACCACTATAAGAACTGCTAAAAGGAGCTCTAAATATTGAAATAAATCCTGGAAACACATCAAAACAGAACCTCTTTAAAGCATAAATCACACAGGATCTACACAACAAAAATACAAGTTAAAAGGAAAACAAACAAAGAGAGCAAATAGCATGATGAATGCAATGGTACCTCACATCTCAATACTAACCTGAATGTAAATGGCCTAACTGCTCCACTTAAAAGATACAGAACCACAGAATGTGTAAGAACTCACCAACCATCCATCTGCTGCCTTCAGGAGACTCATCTAACACATAAGGACTCATTTAAACTTAAAATAAAGGACTGGAAACAGTCATTTCATGCAAATGGACACCAAAAGCAAGCAGGGGTAGCTCTTCTTATATCATACAAAACAAACTTCAAAGCAACAGCAGTTAAAAGAGACAAAGAAAGATATTATATAATGGCAAAATGCTTTGTCCAACAGGAAAATATCACAATCTTAGGTATATATGCACCTAACACTGGAGCTCCCAAGTATGTAAAACGATTACTAATAGAACTAATAAATGAGACAGACAGCAACACAGTAATAGTGGGGACTTCAATCCTCCACTGAGAGCATTAGACAGGGCATCAAGACAGAAAGTGAACAAACAAACAATGGGTTCAAACAATGGATGTAAACAAATAGACTTAACAGATATATACAGAACATTTCATCCAACAACCTCAGAATACACGTTCTATTCAACAGTGTGTGGAACCTTCTCCAAGATAGACCATATGATAGGTCATAAAATGAGCCTCAATAAATTTAAGAAAACTGAAATTGTATCAAGCAATTTCTCAGACCACAGTGGAATAAAACTGGAAATTAACTCCAAAAGGAACCATTGACACTATACAAATACATGGAAATTAAATAACCTGTTCCTGAAGGAGCATTGGGTCAAAAACGAAATTAAAACGGAAATTTAAAAATTCTTCAAAATGAAGGGCAATGATAACATAACCTATCAAAACCTGTGGAATACAGCAAAGGTGGTGCTAAGAGGAAAGTTCATAGCCCTAAACGCCTGCATCAAAAAGACTGAAAGCACACAAACTGACATTCCAAGGTTACACCTCAAGGAACTAGAGAAACAAGAACAAACCAAATACAAACTCAGCAGAAGAAAGGAAATAACCAAGATCAGAACAGAACTAAATGAAGTTGCAACAACAACAAAAAAGATACAAAAGATAAATGAAATAGAAAGGTGGTTCTTTGAAGAGAAAAATACAATTGATAGACCATTAGCAAGATTAACCAAGAAAGGAAGAGAGAAAATTCAAACAATCTCATTAGCAAATGAAACGGGAGATATTGCTACTGACACCACTGAGATACAAAGATCATTCAAGGCTACTATAAACACCTTTATGCACATAAACTAGAAAACCTAGAAGACATGGATAAATTAATGGAAAAATACAACCCTTCTAGCTTAAATCAGGAATAATTAGATACCATGAGCAGGCCAATAACGAGCAGCAAGATTGAAATGGTAATTTAAAAATTACCAACAAAAAAAGTCCAGGACCAGACGGATCCACATCAGAATTCTACCAGACATTCGAAGAATTAGTACCAATCCTTTTGACACTATTCTACAAGACAGACAGAGAAGGAACCCTCCTTAATTCATTCTATGAAGCCAGCATCACGCTAATACCAAAACCAGGAAAGGACATAACCAAAAAGGAAACTACAGATCAATATCCTTGATGAACATAGATGCTAAAATTCATAATAAACTACTAGCTAACCAAATCCAACAACGTATCAAAAAGACACTCCACCATGATCAAGTGGGTTTCATACTAGGGATGCAAGAATAGTTTAACATATGCAAGTCAATAAATGTGACACACCACACAAACAGAATTAAAAAGAAAAATCACATGATCATCTCAATAGATGCAGAAAAAGCATTTAGCAAAATCCAGCTTCCTTTTATGATTACAACTCTCAGCAAAATTGGCATGCAAGGGGCATATCTCAACGTAATAAAAGCCATCTATGGCAAACCCACAGTCAGAATAATACTGAATGAGGAAAAGTTGAAAGCATTCCCTCCGATGCTGAACTGGGACAAGACAAGGATGCCCACTGTCACCACTCCTTTTCAACATAGTACTGGAAGTCCTAGCCAGAGCAATTAGACAAGAGAAAGAAATCAAGGGCATCCAAATCAGTAAAGAGGAAGTCACACTGTCACTGTTTGCTGACGATATAATCGTGCACCTTGAAAACCCTAAAGACTCCTCCAGAAAGCTCCTAGAACTGATAAAAGAATTCAGCAAAGTTTCCAGATACAAGATTAATGTACACAAATCAGTGGCTCCCCTGTACACCAACAGCGACCAAGTGGACAATCAATTCAATAACTCAACCCCTTTTACAACAGCTGTGAAAAAAAGATACTCAGGATATACCTAACCAAGGAGTTGAAAGATGTCTACGAGGAAAACTACAAAACACTGCTGAAGGAAATCACAGATGACACAAACAAATGGAAACACATCCTATGCTCATGGTTGGGTAGAATCAATATTGTGAAAATGACCATACTGCCAAAAGCAATCTACAAATTCAATACAATCCCCATCAAAATACTACGGTCATTCTTCACAGAATTACAAAAAACAATTCTAAAATTCATAGGGAACCAAAAAGGAGCCCGCATAGCCAAATCAAGACTAAGCAAAAAGAACAAACCTGGAGGCATCATACTACTTGATTTCAAACTATAGTATAAGACCACAGTCACCAAAAGAGTGTGGTACCGGTATAAAAATAGGCACATAGACCAATGGAACAGGATAGAGAACCCAGAAATAAACCCAAATACTTATAGCCAACTGATTTTGACAAAGCAGACAAAAACATAAAGTGGGGAAAGGACATCCTTTTCAACAAATGGTGTTGGCATAATTGACTAGCCACATGTAGGAGAATGAAACTAGATCCTCATCTGTTACTTTATACAAAAATCAACTCAAGATGCATTTAGGACTTAAATTGAAGATGTGAAACTGTAAAAATTCTAGAAGATAATATTGAAAAAACCCTTTTAGACTTTGGCTTCGGCAAGGATTTCATGACCAAGAACTCAAAAGCAAACGCAATAAAAACAAAGGTAAATAGTTGGGACCTAATTAAACTAAAGACCTTTTGCACAGCAAAAGGAACAATCAGCAGAGTAAATAGAAAACTCATAGAGTGGGAGATCTTCACAATCTATACATCTGACAAAGGACTAATATCCAGAATCTACAATGAACGCAAACAAATCTGTAAGAAAAAAAATGAACAATGCCATCAAAAAGTGGGCTAGGGATGTAAATAGACAATTCTCAAAAGGAGATGTACAAATAACCAACAAACATATGAAAAAAAGCTTAACATCACTAATGATCAGGAAAATGCAAATCAAAACAGCAATGTGATACCACCTTACTTGTGCAAGAATGACCATAATCAAAAAAATCCAAGAACAGTAGATGTTGGTGTGGATGCGATGATCAGTGAACACTTCTACACTATTGGTGGGAATGTAAACTAGTGCAGCCACTATAGAAAACAATGTGGAGATTCCTTAAAGAACTAAAATTTCTTTGATCCAGCAATCCCACTACTGGGAATCTACCCAGAGGAAAAGAAGTCATTATACGAAAAAGATACTTGCACACGCATGTTTATAGCGGCACAATTCACAATTGCAAAATCGTGGAACCAATCCAAATGCTCATCAATCAATGAGTAGATGAAGAAACTGTGGTATATATATATGATGGACCACTACTCAGCCACAAAAATGAATGAATTTACAGCATTTGCAGTGACTTGGATGAGATTGGAGGCTATTATTCTAAGTGAAGTAACTCAGGAATGGAAAACCAAATATCGTATGTTCTCACTGATATGTGGGAGCTAAGCTATGAGGCATTAGAATGATACAATGGACTTTGGAGACTTGGGAGAAAGAGTTGGGGAGCAAGGGATACAAGACTACAAATAGGGTGCAGTGTATACTGCTCGGGTGATGGGTGCACCAAAATCTCACAAATCAACACTAAATAACTTATTCATGTAGCCAACTACTACCTGTATCCCAGTAACTTATGGAAAAATTTTAAAAAAGAAAGAGAAAAAAGATTGAAAAGGAAGAAATATAACTATTTTATATTCACAGACGATATGACCTTGTATATGGAAAATTCTAAGGACTCATTATAATAATCTATTAATAAATGAGATCACTACGTTTTCAGGACACAAGATTAATATACAAAAAGTTATTGTATTTCAATATACTAGGAATGAACGAGCTGAAAATGAAACTAAGAAAATAACCCAATTTACAATAGCATCACAAAGAAAAAATACTTAGGAATAAGTTTGATAAAAGTAACATAAGACTTTATACTAAAAGGGATAAAAGATTGTTGAAATTAAAGATGACCTGAACAAATGGAAAGACATTCCATGTTCATGAATCAGAAAACTCAATATTGTTAAGATCATGACATTCACCAAGTTGATCTACAGATTCAACTCAGTTCCTATCAAAATCTCAGCTGACTTTATGTAGAAACTGACAAGATGATCCTAAAATTCAGATGGAAATGCAAGAGACCCAGGATAGTCAAAACAATCTTTAAAAAAAAGAACAAAGTTTGAAGAAATACACTTACAGAAATTAAAAAAAAACAAAAAACAAAAAACTGTGATACAGGAATGAGGATAAACATATAGATCAATACAGCAGAACTTAATGTCCAGAATTAAACACTGACATTTATGATCAATTGATTTTCAAAAGGGTGACAAGATAATTCAATGGAATTCTCTCATTGAGAACAATTCCAAGATTAGTCTTTTAAACAAATGTCACTGAAACAACTAAATATTCACATGTAAAAGAAAGAATTTGGATGACTACCTCAAACCATACAAAAGTTAATCTAAAATAAACCTATTTTAATCTAAAATAGATCTAATAATAAGGTCTATTAAAATAAGACTATGAGACATAAAACTATAAAACTCAAAAGAATATACAAAAGTAAATCTTTCTAATACTGGGTTATGCAATGGTTTCGTAGACATTACACCAAAAGCACAAGCAATACAGGAAAAAAAATAATAGTTTATCAAAATTCAGAGCTTTTGTGCTACTGATTATACCATCAGGTTAGAGAAGTAATAATCAGTGGAAGAAGAGAAAATATTTTCAAATTATATATTTGATAAATAATTTGTATTCAAAATACATCAGAATTCTTACAACTCAACAGAAATTACCCAATTAAAATAAAAGCAAAGAACTAGAACTGACATTTCTCCAAAAAAAAAAAAAAATCCACATTAGAGGGGAGGGATAGCATTAGGAGATATGCCTAATGTAAATGATGAGTTAATGGGTGAGCACACCAACATGGCACATGTATCCATATGTAACAAACCTGCATGTTGTGCACATGTACCCTAGAACTTAAAGTATAATAATAAAAAAACACATTAATGGATAATAAGCACATGAAAATCTACTCCATATCTTCAATCATTAGGAAAATGAAAATCAAACTTACAATGTGATATCACTTCACAGAAATTAGTATTACTATAATTAAATAGACCATAACTTGCATTGGAGAGGGAACAGAAAAATTGGAACCCTTACATATTACTGGTGGATTGTAAAATGGTGAAGCATCTTTGGGAAAAACACTGGCGGTGTTTTAAAAAGTTAAATGGTAGCCTAAAAATAGTCCCACATAAATATAGTTAACTGATCTTTGGCAACAAACCAAAGACAATATAATGGAGAAGAGATAATTTTTTCATCAAATAGTGCTGAAACAACTGGACATCCACAGGTAAAATAATGACTCTACACACAGACTTTACACCATTCACAAAAAGTAACTAAAAATGGATTACAGATCTAAATGTAGAACTCAAAAGTATAAAACTCCCAGAAGATAACAAAAGAGAAAGTCTAGATGACCTTAGGTTTCATGATGACGTTTTAGATATAACACTAAACATCCATGACAAAAAGAATTGATATCTTGCACTTGATTAAAATTAAAAATTTATGCCCTGGGAAGCATACTGTGAAGAGATTAAAAAGACAAATCACAGATTGGGAGAAAATATCTGACAAATGACTGTTATCCAAAATATATGAATAATTCTTAAAAGTCAACAATAAGAAAGCAAATAACTCAATTTAAAATGGGCCAAAGACCTTAACAGATATCTCATCAAAGAAGATACACAAGTAAGTATATAAAAAGATGCTCCACATCATAAGTCATCAGAAAAATGCAACTTAACAATGAGATACTACTACACACCTATTAGAATGGTCAAAATCTATAACACTGACACCACCTAATGCTGACAAGGAACAGGAATTATCTTGTTAATTGTTTGTAAGGCAAAATGGTACAGCCTCTGTGAAGGACAGTCTGGCACTTTCTTACAAAATTAAACATGCTGTTAACAAACAATCTAGCAATTGTACTTCTTAGAATTTATGTAAAGAACTTGAAAACTTATGTCCACACAAAAACCTGCACAGGCCGGGCGCAGTGGCTCAAGCCTGTAATCCCAGCACTTTGGGAGGCCGAGACAGGCGGATCACGAGGTCAGGAAATCGAGACCATCCTGGCTAACATGGTGAAACCCCGTCTCTACTAAAAAATACAAAAAAGTAGCCGGGCGAGGTGCCGGGCGCCTGTAGTCCCAGCTACTCGGGAGGCTGAGGCAGGAGAATGGCGTAAACCCGGGAGGCGGAGTTTGCAGTGAGCTGAGATCCAGCCACTGCACTCCAGCCTGGGCGACAGAGCGAGACTCCGTCTCAAAAACAAAACAAAACAAAACAAAACAAAACAAAACAAAAACCTGCACAAAGATGTTTATAGTATCATCATTCTGAATTGCCAAAACTTGAAAGCAATCAAAATGTACTTCAACAGGTAAATGGATAAACTGTAGTGCATCCATACAATAGAATATTGTTTAGTGCTGAAAAGAAATGAGCTATCAAGCCATGAAAAACACATGGAAGAAGTGTAAATACATATTCCTAAGTGATAGAAGCCACTTCTGTAAAGGTTACATACTTTATGATTCCAGGTATATAATATTCTGGAAAATATTTAGAGACAGTAAAAATATCAATGATTGCCAGGGATTAAGAGGGAGGAATGGGTGAATAGGGAGAGTATAGATGATTCTTAGGTCAGCGAAATTACTCTATGTGATATTATAATGGTAAATACATTTCATTATACATTTATCTAAACCCATAGAATGTACAACACCAAGAGCTAACCCTAATGTAAACTATGAATTCTGGATGATAATGATGTGTCAACATAGGTTTACCAATTGTATATTAACAAATGTACCACCACTCTGATGGGGAATATCAATAATGAGTGAGGCTGTGCATACGTGAGTCCAGAGGGTATGTGGGAAATCTCTGTACCTTCAGCTCAATTTTGCTTTGAACCTAAAGTTACTCTAAACAATAAAGTCCATTTTTTAAAAAAAAAGTTAAACAGCATTATTATATAACTCAACAATTTAATTCCTAGTTATATACTCAAGAGAAAAGAAAACACATGTCCACACATAAAGCTTGTACATGAATGTTCATAACAGTAGTATTCCAGACAGCGAAGATGTGGAAATAAATGAAATATCACTCAATTAATGGATAAATGAGGTTTGGTAAATTCATACATTAGAATATTATTCAGCCATAAGAAAGGGCTGATACATGCTACAAAAGGGATGTACCTTAGAAACATTAAGTGAAAGAAGCCAGACACAAAAGGCCACATGTTATATGATTCCATTTGTGTGATGCATCCAGAATAGCCATGTCCGCAGAGACAGAAAGATGTTTAGTACTTGCCAAACACTGGGTTATGGGAGTAGGAGCATGATAACTGCTAATAGGTACAGGGTTTCTGTATTAGTCTGTTCTCACACTGCTATAAAGAAATACCTAAGACCGGGCAATTTATAAAGCAAAGAGGCTTAATTGACTCACAGTTCTGCATGCCTGAGGAGGCCTCAGTAAACTTACAATCATGGCAGAAGGGGAAGCAGACACGTCCTTCTTCACATGGCAGTGGCAAGGAGAATTGAGAACAGAGCGAAGGGGGAAGAGCCCCTTATAAAATCATCAGATCTCATGAGAACTCACTCACTATCATGACAACAGCAAGGGCAACTGCACCCATTTTCCAGTCACTTCCCACAATGTCCCTCTCCCAGCACATGGGGATTACAATTCAGATTACAATTCAAGATGAGATGTGGGTGGGGACACAGAGCCAGACCATAGCATCCCACCCCTGGCCCCTTGGAAATCTCATCTTTTTCACATTTTAAGACACAATTATGCCTTCCCAACAGTTCCCCAAAGTCTTAACTCATTTCAGCATTAAGCCAAAAGTGCAGGTTCAAAGTATCATCTGAGACAAGACAAGTTCCTTCCTCCTATGAACCTGTAAAATCAAAAGTAAGTTATTTACTTCCTAGATAAAATAAGGGTACAGACATTGGATAAATACACCCATTACTAATGGGAGAAATTGGCCAAAACAAAGGGCCTACAGGTCCCATGCAAGTCTGATATTTAATGAAGCAGTGATTAAATCTTAAAGCTCTGAAAAAATCTCACTTGATTCCATGTCTCACGTGCTGATGCAAGAGGTGGGCTCCCACAGCCTTGGGCAACTCCACTCCACTCCTGTGGCTTTGCAGGGTACAGCCCCCTCGCAGCTGCTTTCACAGACTGGTGTTGAGTGTCTGCAGGTTTTTCAGGCAAATGGTGCAAGCTGTAGGTGGATCTACCATTCTGGGGTCTGGAAGATAGTGGCCCTCTTCTCACAGTTCCACTAGGCAGTGTCCAGTAGGGACTCTGTGTGGGGGGCTCCAGCCCCACATTTTCCTTCTGCACTGCCCTAGCAGAGGTTCTCCATAAGGGTTCCACCCTTGCAGTAAAGTTCTGCCTGGACTACCAGGCATTTCCATACATCCTCTGAGATCTAGGCAGAGATTCCCAAACCTCAGTTTTTGACTTTTGTGCACCCACAGGCCCAACACCATGTGTAAGCCGCCAAGGCTTGTAGCTTACACCCACTGCAGCAACAGCTGCGCTGTACATTGGCCCCTTTTAGCCATGGCTAGGACACCGGGTACCAAGTCCTGAGCTTGAACAAAGTAGCAAGGCCCAGGGTCAGGCCCACAAAGCTATTTTTTCCTCCTATGCCTCTGGGTCTGTTATGGGAGGGGCTGCCATGATGACCTCTGACATGCACTTAAGAGATTTTCCTTATTCTGTTGGCAACTAACATTTGGTTCCTTGTTATTTATGCACATTTCTGCAGCCAGCATGAATTTCTCCTCAGAAAATGAGTTTTTGTTTTCTATTGCCTTGTCAGCCTGCAAGTTTGCCAAACTTTTATCCTCTGCTTCCTCTTGAATGCTTTGCCACTTAGAAATTTCTTCCACTACATACTCAAAGTCATCTCTTTCAATTTCAAAGTTCCACAGATCTCTAGGGCAGGGGAAAAATGCTGCCAGTCTCTTTGCTAAAGCATAGCAAGAGTCACCTTTGCTCCGGTTCCCAAGAAGCTCCTCATCTCCATCTGAGACCACCTCAGACTGGACTTCATTGTCCATATCACTATCAGCATTTTCTTCAAAATCATTCAACAAGTCTCTAGGAAGTTCCAAACTTTGCCACAACTTCTGGTCTTCTTCTGAGCCTCCAAACTGTTCCAACCTCTGCTGTTACCCAGTTTCAAAGTTGTTCCCACATTTTTGGGTATCTTTATAGCTGTATCCCACTACCTCCTAGTACCAATTATGGTATTAGTCTGTTCTCACACTGATATGACTACATACCCAAGATTGGGTAATTTATAAAGAAAAGATGTTTAATTGACTCACAGTTCCACATGACTGAGGACGCCTCCTGAAACTTACAATCGTGGCAGAAGGGGAAGCAAACATGTCCTTCTTCACATGGTGGCAGGGGAGAGAAGTACAGAGCAAGGGGGGAAGAGCCCCTTATAAAACCATCAGATCTCATGAGAACTCACTCACTATCATGAGAACAGCAAGGGGGACCCACCTCCATGGTCTAATCACCTCCCATGGGTTCCCTGCCCCATCACGTGAATATTATAATTTGGATTACAATTCAAGATGAGATTTTGGTGAGGACACAGAGCCAGACCATATTAGTTTCTTTTTAGTGTGATGGAACGTTCTTAAATGAGATAGTAATGATGGTGACATGACTCTGTAAACATGATAACAAGCACTGAATTGTATACTTTAAAAGGGACAAATGATAATTAAGAAAGTGTTTGGTACTGCCTGACAAATATTAAGTGCTTGCAAACCTTAGTTGTTGGTATTACCATTAACAGGAATAGACAATTATGTCATTAAGAATGGCAGAAAAATCTAAATTTTTTTTTCTCTCTCTCTTTTTGTTTTATTTTGTTTTGTTTTGTTTGAGACAGAGTCTCTGTCACCCAGGCTGGAGTGCAATGGTGAGATCTTGGCTCACTGCAACCTCCACCTCCTGGGTTCAAGCAATTTTCCTGCCTCCGCCTATCGAGTAGTTGGGATTACAGGCACTCACCACTGTGCCTGGCTAATTTTTATATTTTTAGTAGAGATGGGGTTTTACCATGTTGGTCAGGCTGGTCTTGAACTCCTGATCTCAGGTGATTCACCCACCTCAGCCTCCCAAAGTGCTGGGATTACAGGTGTGAGCCACAGCATCCAGCCCTAAATTTTCTCTAGATGAGATAATTAAGAGTGTTTGACTGATAATGTGGGTATCTAGAAGAGTAATCAGTTCCTGTGCCAAGTGGAACGAGAAGAAACACAAGATGTGCCATGCAGGCTATCCTTGTCCAATGCTGATCCCACCTTGCATTACACAGGTGAAGAAAAACTCATTGCTAAACAAATAAAACCCTAATTCTACAGCCCTGGTGAAAGCCACAGAGAGTTGAACTTGTGAAAAGCAGCTTGATTACAAAGTAATGCCTTCTTTTCTGAAAATCTGTCATGACTTTCAGTCAGGACTCATGGGGAAGATCCCTGATTTATTTCTCTTTCAAGAGCATCCATAACAGCCTGGCCCCTCAATGAACTTTGCTTTCAGCTGTCCTGGAGGGTGACGGCATGTCTCTCTGAGGTCTACTCACAGGGCAATTCCTCATTGGGTACACAGTCTAGATTTTAAATCAGAGCAGTTCAAACATACCATCTAAATTCAGTGCAAATTTCTCCTGCTACTTTCAGGACATTCCAAAGTTTAATACTATTTATTTATATTTAAAAAGGCTTTTGTTTTTATTTAATATGACAGACAACAAGGAAACTGCTGTGGAAGAAACTTCCATGTATATGTCTGAGTCTCCAGGAGTCCAGATGAATGTACTCAGAGAGTCAGTCCTCCTAAATTGGAGCAAAAGCTGAACAACCAGGCTAAAAATATGGCTGTGTGTGTATGTGTGTGTGTGTGTGCGCGCGTGCGCAAAGAAAGTGAAGGAAGAAAATCTTGGCAGAAGAAAAATAGAAGGTAGGCCAGTCAGAAAGAGCTTCTTGAATGACCAGAGAGGAAAGAATCTGGATGGAGAAGCAGAAGCAGAAAAATTTAGGCTACTGGCAGTCATCTGCAAAACAAGACTTCCCTCTCATCTTCACATAATTGCTCTCCACATGTAGGTAAAGTCACAGACATGGAGAAATCACTTTTCTGCATTGAGCACAACTCCCTTGAAGGTTTGTGGCCACTGATGCTATTCCCAAGAAGGTCAAGGAAATTATAGCATCAGCTTCCTCAAGAAGGAAGTGCCAAAGTTTTTACTCTGGCAGAGAAACTGGTATTTCATAGCACGGCCTATATGCGGGAGTTTCTCTACCACCGTAATATGTCTGTTTCCTCTAAGACTTAAAATTAGAACACCAGGCCTAATTATGTTTGTTTACAATTCAGCATGTGTCAGCATGTGTAGGGCCTGAACCACACAGCACGTCCAACAGGAAGCGTGTGTGTGCAGGTCATCGCTGCTCTCCACCGAGATGATCTCTCTGAGAGCATCACCCATGGTGTGTTTGGAGAGGAAAGCCCAGATAAATGAACATAGCATCAATGTTGCCAGTAATTCAGAAACAGAGATATCTGGAAGTGATAAAAACTGCGATTGATAAAAGCTTCTCTTGTTAAATTTAGACCACACATAGTCTACATAAAATATAGCACTTAGGAAATGATGTGTGTTGATAAAACCTGATGGAGTTGTTTTTCCAAATGTCTTCTCCCTGCTGGGAATTTCCCACTTCGGCAGGCTCTCTTGGGCCTCCCCAGTTGCTAGTCTCCTTCCATGACCTGACCTGGTGTTGTTTATACGGCTGTTTGCACATTTCTTAACAGCCTTTGCAAAGGGTCTTTAATGACTTTCACTCCTGGCAGTGCTTTGCTTCAGCAGAGCTCCAAAGTCTGCCAGTGTTGTTGTGTTTATTTGTGCAGTGCCCTCCCCAGCTTCCCCTAACCCCCTCAGAGAGGGGCCTGGAAAGCATGTTGCAGGTTAGATAGCTGTAGATGAGTTTTCAGACTTGGGCTGTAGCTGTTGGTAATGAAGTATGGAAAGGCCATTTAAACAACTAGGAACTGTCCTCAGGTTCCCGGGGGGCCCCACTTAGAGTCCTGAACCTTAATATTTAAGCCTGCTTGAAGGAGTAGCATTGTCAAGGTCCCAACTCCAGTACTTACCAGTTGTGTGATGGAGAATAAGCCCACTATCTTTCTCGGGCTTTGGTTCCCTCATCTGCTAAATGAAGGGAGCAAAATAGATGACTGCCAAGGGTCAACCACTCGAACAGGCTGAGCTCAGTGATTCCTACATAACCCTAGACAATGGGCTCACACTGGCTACAGATTAGGAAAGATGGAAAATTTCCTTCTGCAGGTATCTTGAAGAATGACTAATATGATGGAAAAAGCATTGGACTCTGAAGCTGGATAGATATTTTAGACTGAAGAAGATAATTAACAGTGAAATTATGTAATTCAATCCATGAAAATAAAAATAAAATCTAGATTGTCCAGCATGATATTTTAACCTGGACTTCCCAGCTATCCCTTTCTACTTTGTGGAGATTATTGTAAAATTGTGGGGAAGCCAGGAATTCACCACGAAATGAATGAGGCAGAGAAAGGCTAAGAAAGCTATATTTCCATTCTACTTTTTCAAAAAAGACTAAGAATGTCTGAGAAGGCAGAGCAAGAATGGTAAAAAAGAGGAGCCTGGTGTATGACAGGCCAGGTTCTATAATCACATAACAGATGGGTGCTGTAACTTCTGCAGCATTTTCACAGGATGACCAGGGCACTGCTGAAATCAACTGCATCTACACTCGGAAAATTCTGACACCAAAGGACACACCCTGCCTAGAAATAAAAATAAAGATATCAAAGCAAGCATCATTTGTCCTTAAAGCAGGGTCAAAGTCTTCTGATTTTGAAGTAAGAGTAAGACATGTTGGAATCACATGACATTTCAAAACACTGGTTATTGTGGGAAATGGCTTTATGTATTTGAAAATTTCAGAACTGTTTTAAATACAGAGAAAGTATGTTCAAAACAAATTGATGTAAATGTGAAAGCCTTTCCAGTCCACATAGCCATTACTAGGGGAATATCTCCTCTGACATTGTCTTTCTAAAATCCTCATGTTCTCACATTAGATTACCTTGTTCTAAATTTCTTAGAATGATGATTTCAAAGTTGCTAGTGACACTCTTTTCTCATGAACTTACATTCAGTTGTGCCTGGAACTGTTTGTTTATTAAATGTCTACTGTTGTATTAAGCCTGGGGACACCAAAATGAAAAAGGTATGAGTACTGTACATCTCTGCCTCCAAAAGCTTAAAGTTGAAAGACAGGGAATGCTGGATAATTTTGCAGTGAAACAAAACTATAAGAGAGTAAATGTATGCATGAGCTTTTTTTCCTAGATGAATCTCTTTTTATATCAATTAGGAAACACATGCTCAAGCACTCTGAATGCTGTGCCTTACCACATATACTTGGGCTCTTGGTCCACCTAAGTAATGAAAGTAGTTTCCTTTAAACATTTTTTCTGGCTGGTGTTTTTTACAGTGTTACCCAGGTTGATGATTCTTCAGGTAATGGGGTCTTACAGTTCCTTAGACTCCTTTCTTCTAGTGATCTTGTCCCTACGCCACCTTATTCTCTGTGTTGTTACCAACCTTGTCATAACCAAAAGCTGCAACCCCTTCCTAACTTCTCCCCAGAAGGATTTATCACTGTTACAGATCATTGACTGCTGCATATATTCCAGGTGTCCCCTTTCTTTTTCCAATTGGGATTTTCATTGCAGGTTAATTGGCTTTGCCTTGCCATTGCATGTTGGAAGTGTATTTGTGACTGGATAGGGTAGGGGTGACAGATACCATTTTTTTTTTTCAATGGCCTATGGTCTGCAAGGGGCCACATTCAGCTCTGATCAAGAGGACTACACAGTGTACTCTAGGAGTGGAAGAAAAAGTAGAATGGATATGTATTTTAAACTTTGCTAATAAGTAAGCTAGAAAAAGATTTGTTGTTAGGAGAAAACAAACAAAAAACAGGAAATGGGTACTAGTTATGGGGGTGTTGGAGTTGCCAAGTGACTAGAGAAGACTTTACTGAAATCAGGTAAAAAGCACTAGAGAAAATACTGATGCAGAATAATTCATGAGGCCTAACATTTGAAGAATGGGAGTTTCAGTAGAGGATTAGTAAAATGGAGAAAAGTTTGAGGTCACTCTCTTTATCTGTTTTCTAGGACCTTTACTTTTTCAAGGAAAAAATAATTTCTACATAACAACCACGTCAAAATTTCTCTCTTCTCAAGTCTATTCTCTATTCACTGTCACTCCTATGTGAAAACTTTTATATTCTTTTAAAATATTTCAACTTCTCTAAAAAACTATAATTGCCTTATCAGTCAGCAAGAAGTCAAGATCATAAGATTTAAAGACCATCCCACTGACCTAGGGAGGAAGGTTCAGTGAAACTTTTATCTTTAAGTTGAAGCTACTCCCTCTCTAGACAATTATTTGTAGATCTATATTTTATACCCAACATCAGCAAAAGCAGTGAACCTTTAAGTGGCACCAAATTAAAGAATGAATGTCTCAGTGTGTGTCTCACTGCACTTAAAGAGCCAGTAGCAAATCGTAAGATCAAAATCACCCCCACTAGTTCCTTAATTTTGAGTGTATGAAATCATATGGCAGTTATCTACCATGTACTGTAGTCAGAAAAAAAGTCAAATTTTAGTTATATTATTTAAAAGGCCCTGTGCAGAAAATTTTTTTAGATGTATTTCATTGAAAGCAATATCACCCCGGTGCAACTGAAAGAATATGAATTAGGATAAAGAGATCTAAGCCTGGCTTATTCTACCCTTGTCTTCTGGATAGATAACTCAAAGCTTGTTTTCTATCCCTCATCTTTAAAATAATAATAGTGAATTTTAAGTCAAATGAGATCATGAATATAAAAGTACTTTGAAAAGTAGAAAACACCATTCCTAGTTTAACCGCCTCAGTTCATTGGGATAATTATTATTAATGAACTAATTTGTAAGTACAAGGCATAGGTGATCATGCATTATTCTCATTCCATCCCTAGAGCGGCTCTAAGAGGTAGGCTTTGTGATTTTGTGCATTTTACAAGTGAAGTCACTGAGGATTGGTGAGTGTTAGGAAGATGTCCCAAGGTTCTGAGAGGTCTCGGTGGGTTATCGTCATGACATCTGATTCCAAAGTCTTTGATCTGATCCATTTCCTATCAGGGTTTGCAGGAGATTCAAGAATGTCTCTTCTATCCTATTTTGTTATTACTTTGTTTTTGGTGTTAGTTATCAGTTAGTGTATTCATGTAATTTTCTTCAAGATTGATTGTACTAAGTAGCAGAGATACAAACAGGCTGCCCTTTCCATAAAGTGGCTTCTAGTTTCATGGCAGAAGCAATCAGGGATGCAGACAATTAGAGTGTAGCCTGGTAAGTGTTTTGACCAGGGTTGACTTCCTGGGCCTGTGACCCATGCAGTCCCTCTGTACCCAGCACTTGGAAGGGTCCCATGCTTGATATAATGCTCTATTACTGCTACTTTGAAATTCTTGATAATTTTGAACAAGGAAACTCCCCTTTTCATTTTACTCTGGGACCCACAAATTGCATAGCAGGTCCTGGTTTTGACCCAAATGGAAGTGGTATAATATGGGGATAGAGCAGGGAAAGGGTTAGAAAAAGGGTCTTAGAAGAAGTGTTGCCCAAGCTTAATCTTGAAACATAAGAAGGAGTTAGCCAGAAAAAAAAAAAAAAGAAAAAAGGTGATTTGGAGCAGGGAGCTCCACCTCATTGCAGGGTGAGGGCCCTGCAGGTGCTCAACAGAGCTTGGTCTTGGGAGGATGACTGAGGAAACTGGCTAGCCTCAGAGCTTTTCCTTACAGCAGAAAGGACGTGGAAAGCTGTGGTGGGCTGGGGAATGTGAGGAACCTCTTCTGCACAGCCCACTGGGTAATGCTGGATGTTGAATCTTTAGCATTTCTCCCCCTGCAGGAGCCACACTGTGTTCTAAGGCAGAAGATGTGATGGTGACACGGGGATGCTGGTCAGGTCCTTGGGAAACAGTATGAAATCTAGAATGAAGGAAACAAAAGGTTCGAGTTGCCTGCAACCCCTGACTGGAGTGCAAGGAAAGCATCAAGCTTATCCTGAGAGCTAGCATTCCACTTTAAGCCATAGGTGGAACACTAACTACCTAGCAGGTATCAAGTAATAACATTAGATAACCATTTTGTCATGTTTACTAAGGACCAGACACTGTTGTAAGTACTAACTTGTACTAAACCACTTAGTTGTCCCAACTTCTCTATGAGATATGTACTGTAGAAAATAACAACTTCCTGAACAATGAGAACACATGGACACAGGGAAGCGGACATCACACACTGAGGCCTGTTGGGAAGTGCGGGGGAAGGGGAGAGAGAGCATTAGGACAAATACCTAATGCATGCAGAGCTTAAAACCTAGATGATGGGCCAGATGTGGTGGCTCACACCTGTAATCCCAACACTTTGGGAGGCCAAGGTGGGCAAATCGCCTGAGGTCAGGAGTTAGAGGCCAGCCTGGCCTACATGGTGAAACCCCATCTCTATTAAAAATACAAAACTCTGGTGGGCGCCTGTGGTCCCAGCTACTCGGGAGGCTGAGGCAGGAGAATGGCATAAACCCGGGAGGCGGAGCTTGCAGTGAGCTGAGATCCTGCCACTGCACTCCAGCCTGGGCGACTGAGCGAGACTCCGTCTCAAAAAAAAAAAAAAAAAAAAAACTCAGCCAGGCATGGTGGCAGGCACCTGTAATCCCAGCTACTTGGGAGGCTGAGGCAGAAGAATCACTTGAACCCAGGAGGTGAAGGTTGCAGTGAGCCGAGATAGCGCCATTGCACTCCAGCCTGGATGACAGAGCAAGACTCTGTCACACACACACACACACACACACACACACACACACACACACAAATGCCGAGCGCGGTGACTTGCGCCTGTAATCCCAGCACTTTGGGAGGCCAAGGCATGTGGATCATCTGAGGTCAGGAGTTCAAGATCAGCCTGGCCAACTTGGTGAAACCCTGTCTCCACTAAAAATACAAAAATTAGACAGGTGCAATGGTGGGTGCCTATAATCCCAGCTGCTAAGGAGGCTGAGGCAGGAGAATTGCTTGAACATGGGTTCAGAGGTAGCAGTTAGCTTAGATCACGTCATTGCACTCCAGCCTGAATGACAAGAGTGAAACTCTGTCTCAAAAAAAGAAAAACAAAACAAAACAAAAACAAAAAAAACCTAGATGGTGGGTTGATAGATGTAGCAAACAACCATAGCACATGTATACCTATGTAACAAACCTACATGTACTGCACATATATCCCTGAACTTAAAGTAAAATAAAAAAAAGACACAGCCTAGTCAAAACTTAAAAAAAAAAAGTAAGAAAATAACAACTTCTTTCATTTTACAGATGAGGAAATCAAGGTGCAGAGAGATTTTACAACATCCAACATTGCACAGAAGCAAATGGCAGAGGTAGGATTTGAACCCAAGTTGTCTATGTCCAGTTGGTGCTTATAGCCACACCACTGTATTGAATACTAGCATTATTAAAATCCATTAAAATCCTATGGCTTATGAAGAAGATAAAAATTCTTCACATGGGCAAACAGACTCCATCTCGACTCACCATCTCTCTGGCCTCATCTCCCCCACATGCTCTTCCTTTGAGATGCTGAAGCATTCCATGCTTCTTTGTGTTTGCAGCAGAGAGTATTTTCCAAAGAGGGTCATCACAATAGGTCCCAGCTCATAGGCCCTTCTTAGAATGTGACATTGACAAGCCTCCTAAGCAGACATAGGCCTATGCCCCGTTCTTTGAATCTGAGTGGTCCCGCAGTTACTGCAGAAGCTATGCTCTATGACTTACAAACAAAAGTCATAAAGAGCAGCACAGCTTCCACTTGGTTCTCCTGAGAGGCTAACTCTTGAAATCCAGCCACCATGTGGGGAGAACACAGAGAACATGTGGTGAGGTCTTCTGTGGGTAGGTGTTTCTGTCGGTCCAGGCCAAGCTGCAGGTCGAGCTTACAGTGACATCATCCTCCAAAAAGGAAGGGAAGAAGCCTTCAAGATGACTCTGGCCTCAGCTGCTGGTCTGATTTCAACTACAGGAGAGACCCTGGCAAGAACTGCCTCAGGGAGCCCACTCAGCCCCTGCAATTGTGAAAGATAATCCTAAACTGAGTGTTGTTTTGAGCCACTAAGTTTTGTGGCTCGTCCATTAAATAGCAATGACCAATTGGAACGGGACTTTTGCTCCTGCTGTTTCTTCTGCCTGTAGTGCTCCTACTGTCCTCTTCTCCCAGATAACTTTCCTACACAAACTAAAATATCAAAGGAGCCTCCTAACAGCACCCCCAGTCCCCCTGCACTCATGCTAGCTCCTGTTGCTTTGTTATATGCTCTCTGAGACCATATTCTTTTCCTTTAGAGCAGGGGTCGGCAAAATTTTTCCGTAAAGAGTTAGATAGTAAATATTTTCAGCTTTGCAGGCCATGTGATCTAGGTCACAACTACTCAGTTCTGCTGTTGTCTACTTGTCTGCATATTAGAACTACCAAGAGAGGTTCTGAGACTTCCAAAGTTCAGACCACTCCCAGAACATTTAAGCCATGCACTGTAAAAAGGGGGACATAGGTATCAGGTGAATCCACCATGCAAAAAGGTTAAGAAATCCCTGCTGTTGAGCCTTGTCCCACTTTGTCATTATGCATTTTCAGTGTGATTACAGTTTTAGTGCCCCATCCCTCACCAGAGCACAAGCCCAAGGAGAGTGGCTTTTACTTTGGGTTTGTTCTTGGTGTCCCACCAGTGCCTGGCACATGGCATGCTCCATTACATATTTGTTAAATAAGCAAATGAATAATAAATATTGGTTGGATGAACTTGTTGAATTTCCCTCAGCCCCCAAATCTTTAGAAATTTTCAATTTCTTCCATGATTCTATTCATGCATTCTCCCATTTCCCCAGGATCACTCCCATAGGCTTGTCTCTATATACTCCTTATTATTTTCCTGTCAAATTCAGTGAGTCACTAAATCTTATCCATCTACCTCCACCCCATCAGCCATGGCCACCCTTTCTTTTTCATTTCACCTGAGTTCCCCTTATTTTTCTCCTGGATTCTTAACAGGAGAAATCCAACCAAATTTCACCAGTTTTCTCCTGGATTCTTAAAAGTACAAATTCAACTACTTTCCCAGCTTCTTGTCTCTCTCTCTCTCTCTCTCTCTCTCTCTCTCTCTCTCTCTCTCTCTCTCTCTCTCTCTCCCCCCCTCATCCATCCTGGAGCAGAATGATATGGGCTGTGGTACCAGAGAGACATGAATTTGGATTCTGGTCCAGCCATCAGGACACTCTTGGGTGAGTCACCAGCCTTTCTAAAGCCTCAGTTTCCGTACTTGAATCCTGCAGTTAAAATCTGTGAAAGCTTGGCGTACCATATGGAAAATGCTTAACACTCTGCACACCACACAGTAGGCAACAGCTATTGTTGCCACTGTGTTTTCTACGCCCTTCATCTCAATTGGCTTCCTTAAGACACCCTGTCCCTCCACTAAAATGTGAGCTCCATGAGGGCAGGAAATTGTGCCTGCCTGGCTTACTCCCATATCCCCTGGTCACTGTTATAACGTCCATAGCTTGACATTTTTTGATCTATCTGATTTGACCCCAGTCCCCTTTCCTTGATGGATTTTCCTCAAACTCTATTCGTAGTCTGTGTTTTAGTAAAGTTGAATGACTTGTTCTTTTCTTACATTTCCTCTACTTTCCTGTCTTTCAAGGCCTTTATTATTAGTTTCATCAGCCTTCACTGGGCTGTAATTTCTCTCAACTGAAATTTTGTTTGTGTTTTAAGCCCAGTTCACAAGCTACTGTATTCATCAAGTCTTTTCTGATTCCCCACAACTCTTCTGATGCTATTGCTGACAATCCTCCTTTCTTGGCATTAGATGTCTTGTACTAATATTATTGCTTTCTATGTATTATCAGATGACTTTTGGGTGTAGAGAGAATGTCTAATTAAATTTTGTGTGTCCTTTGTACATATCCTGAACCATAGAGCTTGTCCAATAAGTCTTAGAATATGTTTTTGAATGAATGAATGTATCCCAGTTCTATCATTCTGGGTCAAGGAGATTGCCTTAAAAGGAAGAACCCTGGCAAGAGACAATATACAATTTTGGGGAGAACTCAAAGTTGTCATTCTAAAGTTGAAACTGGATTCCTCAAGTGCCAGTGGCAAAGACAAACTGTGTGGAGAACAAATGCACCTTGTTTGTAAACAGAGTTTACAAAGATAAACTTGTTCATCTCCCATATGTGTTTTCCAGCTGGAGCTCATATGCAATTTCCCCAGGGTTTAGACTTCAATGTGCTGGGGAATCCCCCCTGCAGATTAAGCCTTGCCGTGTTAATGCTTAACACACCTCTGGATTAGGTTACAATGTAGAGGCTCCCCATGCTGCTAGAAGAGGATTTGCCTGTAAATTGGAACCACAAAGATCCTTCTGTGTGCACACTCTATTTCTTGCTTCCTACTGAGAGCTACTGCAGACACTTGTCAATGTAACCATAAAAATGGTCTATAAGTACAAAGAGCCAGCAAACATATGAAAACATGCTCAACATCACTAATAATCAGAGAAATGCAAATCAAAACCACAATGAGATATCTCACAATGGTTAGAATGGTTATTAATAAAAAGTCAAAAAATAACAGATGCTGGTGAGGATGTAGAGAAAAGGGAATGGCTATATACTACCGGTGGAAATGTAAATTAGTTTGGACCCTGTGGAAAGCAGTTTGGAGATTACTCAAATAACTGAAAATAAAACTGCAATTTGACGTAGCAATCCTATTACTGGTCATCTACCCAAAGGAAAAGAAATTATTCTACAAAACAAAACAAAAAAACACTTGCACTTGTTTGTTTATCATAGCACTATTCACAATAGCAAAGTCATGGAATCAATAAAGGTGCCCATCCATGGTGGACTGAATGAAGAAAATGTGGTGTGTATATACCGTGGAATATTATGTAGCCATACAAAAAAATGAAATTATGTCCTTTGCAGCAACATGGATCCAGCTGGAAGCATTTACACTAAGCGAATTAACACAGAAACAGAAAATCAAATATCACATGTTCTTACTTATAGGTGGGAGCTAAACAATGGGTACACATGGAGGTAAAGATGGGAACACACTGAGGCCTCTAAAAACAGGGAGGGAGACAGGTGATGAAGGCTTGAAAGGCTACCTATGGAGTACTATGTGTACTATTTGAGTGATGAGTTCAATAGAAGCCCAAACCCCAGTACTATGCAATATATCCAGGTAACAGGCTTGCACATGTAACCTCCTGAAAGAAAGAAAGAAAGAAAGAAGGAAAAGAAAAGAAAAGAAAGAGCAAAGGAAAGGAAAGAAAATAAAGAAAAGAAAGAAAAGAAAAGAAAAAAGAAAAGAAAAGAAAAAGAGAAAAATGGTCTGTAAATCCTTACTTGGTCTTGGTCCTGGATAAGCAGTGACAGACTTGTGCAAGCAGCAGGTTATACTGCTCTCTACACTTCCATGTTACACACTCTTGGTAATATGGTTTGGCTGTGTCCCCACCCAAATCTCATATTGAATTGTAACTCCCACAATTCCCTTGTGTCATGGGAGGAATCTGGTGGGAGGTGATTGAATTATGGGGTGGGTCTTTCCTGCACTGTTTTCGTCATAGTGAATGAGTCTCATGAGATTTGATGGTTTTAAAACCAGGAGTTTCCTGGACAAGCTCTCCTTTTGCCTGCTGCCATCCATGTAAGATGTGACTTGTTCTTACTTGCCTTATGCCTTGATTGTGAGGTCTCCCCTAGCCATGTGGAACTATAAGTCCATTAAATCTCTTTTTCTTCCCAGTCTTTGGTATGTCTTTATCAGCAGCATAAAAATGAACTAATACAGTAAATTGGTACCAGCAGAGTAGGGCGTTGCTGAAAAGATACCTGAAAATGTCGAAGTCACTTTGGAACTGGGTAACAGGAAGAGGTTGGAACAGTTTAGAGAGCTCAGAAGAGACTCTCTTCTGAGTCTCTTCTCAGGACAATGTGGGGAAGTTTGGAACTTCCTAGAGACTCGTTGAATGGCTTTGACAACAATGCCAATAGTGACACAAACAATAAGATCCGGACTTGAGATAGTCTCAGATGGAGATGAGGAACTTGTTGGGAACTGGAGAAAAGGTGACTCTTGTTATGTTTTAACAAAGAGACTGGCAGCATTTTGCCCCTGCCCTAGATATCTGTGGAACTTTGAACTTCAGAGAGATGACTTAGGGCATCTGTCAGAAGAAATTTCTAAACAGCAAAGCATTCAAGAGGTGATTTGGGTGCTGTTAAAAAAATTGTTTTATAAGAGAAGCAGAGCATAGAAGTTCGGAAAATTTGCAGCCTGACAATGCAAAAGAAAAGAAAATCCCATTTTCTGAGGAGAAGTTCAAGCCACTGCAGAAATTTCCATAAGTAATAAGGAGCCAAATGTTAATCTCCAAGACAATGGGAAAAATGTCATCAGGGCATGTCAGAGGTCTTCACGGAAGCCCCTCCCATTGCAGACTCAGAGGCATAGGAGGAAAACAAGGTTCTATGGGCCAGGGCCAGGGTCCCTGTGGTGTGTGTGGTCTAGGGACTTGGTGCCTTGCATCCCAGCTGCTCCAGCCCTGACTAAAAGGGGCCAGTGTAGAGCTGGGGTCCTGGCTTCAGTGGGTGCAAGCTCCAAGCCTTAGCAGCTTCCACATGGTATTGAGCCTGTGAGTGCACAGAAGTCAAGAATTGAGGTTTGGGAACCTCTGCCTAGATTTCAGAAGATGTATGAAAATGCCTAGATGCCCAGGCAAAAGTTTGCTGCCAGGATGGGGTGCTCATGGAGAACCTCTGCTGGGCAATGCAGAAGGGAAATTGTGGAATCAGAGCCCCCACACAGAGTCCCTACTGGGGCACCACCTAGTGGAGCTCTGAAAAGAGGGCGAGCATCCTCCAGACCCCAGAATGGTAGATCCACCAACAGCTTGCACCATTTGCCTGGAAAAGCTTCAGATACTCAACACCAGCCTGTGAAAGCAGCTGGGAGAGGGCTGTACCCTGCAAAGCCACAGGGGCAGAGTTGCACAAGGCTATGGGAGCCCACCTCTTGCATCAGCGTGACCTGGATGTGAGACATGGAGTCAAAGGAGATAATTTTAGAGTTAAGATTTGACTGCTTCACCAGATTTTGGACTTGTGTGCAGCCTATAGCCCCTTTGTTTTGGCCAATTTCTCCCATTTGGAACAACTGTATTTACACAATGCCTGTACCCACATTGTATTTAGGAAGTAACTAACTAACTTGCTTTTAATTTTACTGTCTCATAGGTGGAAGGGACTTGCCTTGTCTCAGATGAGACTTTAGACTGTGGACTTTTGAGTTTATGCTGAAATGAGTTAAGACTTTGGGGGACTGTTGGGAAGGCGTGATTGGTTTTGAAATGTGAGGGCATGAGTTTGGGAGGTGAAATGATATGGTTTGGCTGTGTCCCCACCCAAATCTCATCTTGAATTTTAACTCCCACAATTCCCACATGTGGTGGGACGAACCCAATGGGAAGTGATTGAATTATGGGGGCGGGTCTTTCCTGCACTGTTCTCGTGATAGTAATTGAGTTTCATGAGATTTGGTGGTTTTTTCTTTTTTGTTTGTTTGTTTGACAGAGTCTCACTCTGTCACCAGGGCTGGAGTGCAGTGCCATGATCTCGGCTCACTGCAACTGCTGCCTCCCAGGTTCAAGCGATTCTCCTGCTTTAGCCTCCTGAGTAGCTGGGACTACAGGTGTGCACCACCATGCCTCACTAATTTTTGTATTTTTTTAGTAGAGATGGGGTTTCACCAAGTTGGCTAGAATGGTCTCAATCTCTTGACCTCGTGATCTGCCTGCCTTGGCCTCCCAAAGTGTTGGGATTACAAGTGTGAACCACCACACCTGGCCAAGATTTGATGGTTTTAAACACGGGAGTTTCCTGGGCAGGCTCGTTCTTTGCCTGCTGCCATCCATGTAAGACGTGACTTGCTCCTCCTTGCCTTCTGCCATGATGGTGAGGCCTCCCCAGCCACGTGGAACTGTAAGTCCATTAAACCGCTTTTTCTTCCCAGTCTCAAGTATGTCTTTATCAGTAGTGTGAAAATAGATGAATACGCTTTGTTAAGACAAACTGCACTGAGCAGGTTCTGTGGCTCAGACAGTGGGCCAACAGTTAAAGATTAGCAACATTTGACTGAGACCAAACTTTAGCAGGTCTTCTTGTCACTCTCTGGGAATTAAGATATGTGATAAAGAACCCTTATCCAAAATATATAAAGAATTCTTAAAACTCAACAATATGAAAACAAACAACCAAATTAAAAATGGCCCCAATACCTAACAGATGCCTCCCCAAAGAAGACGTACAGATGGCAAATGAGCATATGAAATGATGTTCCACATCACGTGTCATCAATAATTATTTATTTTCTTGTTTCTTTTACTATATTTTTACATATTATATTATTAGTTTCATGGTGATCACAATTTGTATCTAAATTTAAATACTCTATTTTGAATTAATACCAACTTAATAGCATATAAAATATGTGTAGGTCCACTCCAACTCTACTCCTTTGTACTACTGTTGCACACAAATTACATCTTCTTACATTATATGGCCATCAACACAGATTTATAGTTATTGCTTTTGAAGTTGCTGTTAAAATCAGATAGGATTTTTAAAGAGAGTAACAAACAAAAAATAAATTTCTATGTCTTTTAAATTTACCTTTTCCAGTTCTCCTTATTTCTTCACATAGATTCAAATTATTCTTCAGGGGTCTTTTCATTTCAGACTGAAGGACTTTCCTGAGTTTTTCTTGTACGGCAGTTCTGCTAGCAACACATTTTGTCCATATTTGTTTATCTGAGTATGTATTAGTTTTCCCTTTATTTTCAAGGATTCATTTGTTGAGTGGAGAAGTCTTATTTGCTAGCATTTTAAATGTTTTATCCCAGTGTTCTCTGGCCTTTATAGTTTCTGATTAAATGTTAGTTATTCATTTTATTGAGGATTACTTGTACTTGATGAGTTGTTCTTGTCCTGCTTCCAAGAGTCTTTCTTTGTCTTTCTTTCTAGAGATTGATTATGATGTGTCTAAGTTTGAATGTCTTTGAGATTATCCTACTTGGAGTTGTTTAACTTTGTGGATACATAGATAAATGATTTTCAGCATATTTGGTATTGTTTTTGGCTACTCTTTCTTTAAATACTGTTTTTTTCTTTCTCACCTCTCCATCTGGGACTCCCATTATGTATATATTGGTATGCTTGGTGATGTGACACAAGTTTCTGAGGCTCTGAAATTTTTTTTCCTTTTTTTTTTTTTTTCATTTCATTCCCAAGACCATATAACCTTAATTGAGCTGTCTTCATGCTCATTGATTTTCTTCTTCTGCCAACTCATATCTGTTGTTCTCTACTGAATTTTTCATTTGAGTTTTGTACTTTTCAATTCTACAACTTCTAATTAGTTCTTTTTAAGAATTTCTATCTCCTTATTTATATTGTCTGTTTGATATAACAATGTTTTTAATCTTTCATTTTATTCTTTAGACATGATTTTCTTTGGTTCTTTGAGCACATCTAAAACAGATGATTTGAAATCTTTGTCTGGTAAGTCCAAAATCTGGACTTCCTCAAGAGCTATTTTTCCTGGATGGTGAACTATATCAGGGTTCTCCAAAGAAACAAACACACAGAATAGGGGATACTTATGTGTGTGTGTGTGGGTGTGTGTGTGTGTGTGAACACAGTATACATGCAATTGCAATTGCTACCTTTTAAAATTTACACCAAACTCACTTTCCCTATGCTGCTTTGTGTGCTAGGTTATGTTCCCTTATTTTTTCACTTTTTCACTTATCTTTCACCTTGGTTCCTACTCTAAGGATAAGACCAAACCTATTAGCCTTCTCAAGGCCTCAGCTTAGAATTGATAATCATCGCATTAAGGAAGTTACTGGTCATTCCTATTTTTACCTCACTCACCTCTTTGACTACTCTGAGCTACAACAATATTGGCCATCCTGACTCATGATTCATACTGCCTACACTCTCTCTCTATATTTACTTATTCCTAACTTTTGGATACCTATAGGTTCTCCTAGTTCACTGGGAGAAGCTTTCACTCTCCCTTAATAATTTTTATCAGAAAATGCAGTCTGATGCCTTTTCAATCACTAGCCCTCTTCAGTATGATATTTTCTCCTTTCCCTTTCCAAAATGTCCTTTTTATTTTGAAATTCTAAGAGGCAAAACATTTGTATTTCCCATATGGGAACTACTATTCATATTCATATTGTTGCTGCTGTCTTGTTTTGAATTCTTTCAACTTCTCACTGTGCTGTATGTGCAAAACACTTGCATGCCATAAGTTTGTATATACAAACTGAGACCCAGCCACATGTAGGATAAAAATATATCTTGAGAATGAGTTATTTCACATTGTTAGCACAAAAATTCAAACTAGTAATACCTTTTTTTTTTCCCTCTATATCCTTCTCTGAATTTGAAGATGTGTCATATAACACATAACTGAGATAGTGTGAAGGCAGTCTGGGAATGGTAACTGTGGGTTCCTAAAACAACAAAGATGTCATGTAGCACTTTGGGTGAGATAAGGGAAGATTTGGGCTGAGAACAAGATGTAGGCAGAGGATACTAAAGCTCCAACTAATTAGGGAGTTATCACTTGAAAAGTTACATAGCTCTGGGTCACTAAAGTAACAGCTATCTAAGGAAACTTCTGGAAGCCATCTTGCTTTCATTTCACAATCTTCTGATGACAGAATAAACAGTATGATTGGTAGCACATTCCTTAAAGTATCCCTGCCCTTTCCACTTCAGTGGCAGAATGAAAAAAATCATGAAAAAACAAATATTTTAGGGAAACAAAAGCATTCCAATAAGTTGAAATGCCTATGCCTTTTTAGTAGATTTAGGAGAATTAGCTAATATATAAAATTAAACTTCTTGGAAATGGTAAAAGCAAACAATACCTATTGATCATTAAGGCTCCATCAAATGGTTAAATGGATCTTGGCATCTGTTTGTCTCTGTCAGTATAAGGACTTTTCTAATAGTTGTGGGAAATCAGAAATAAGAGCTGCAAAAAGTGAGATACAGTTTCATATATTAATGCATCTTTTAATTTCTGAACATATTGTGTAGAACCATAGCATTGGTTAAATTTCATTGTCTCTTTTTATTTAAGATACCTTATGGTCATCTGCATTGCGTAAAGTGTTGATGCATGTTTTGAGGACACACACATTGCATTTCTTAAGAAGCTCACAATATAAAATATGTGTATAAAATATGAGCATTTTGGTAACTACACCTAGTATAGAAACTAATATGAAGAAGAGATTACTTGAGGAGTCAGTGTTCCAAAGTTTCACAATGAAGAATGAATTCCTTGAAAAGTTAATATATTTAGAGATGACTGGGGGGCAATAACACAAGTTACAACTGGAGGCTGAGACCCTACAATAAGTGAGAACAATAAAAAGACCCAGCTTTTCTGTAGGGGTTTATGTGGGAGAGTGGTGGGAGGAAACATCAGCTGAAGTCAGGGTGTAGTTACCAATCTGATGGGTGCTACTCTTCACTTGAGGGGCCATGGGCAAAGTGACACTACTGCAGTCCAGCATGCCGCTCCCTCAGGACAGATTCTTCATCGCTTCTTAACCTCCCCTCTGTCTCCCAGCTCCTTCATGTCCCCATTGGTTCTCCTTGCTGGCCTCTTTCGGCATCCTGATTCACCTCTCACAACCCATTTAATCATTCAAATGGGTATGGTTGAATCCTTTTATATAACTGAAATACTTTCGAAATTTAACTTTCTCTCATTTGAAAAATAAAGTGAGACATCTCCCCAAATTATACAGCATGGCAAAATTTTAAAAGATAAAATGTCAGGGCAAAATATTTAATAAAACATAGCAAACAAAAGCAAAGTGAAAATAAAGATTGGATTGAAACTACAGATAGTGGGTTTTAAATTGAGCTTGGAACTTCTTGGCAATCAAAGCAGGAGGGGTTTATAAGATCTACACATCTTAGGACTTTTTAATCTACCTTTAGGCAGTTATTTTGATGTAGACAAAAGTATACTAGAAATAAAATAGCATACAAGCCTAAATTATTATTTCAGTTCTGCCAGTAATTGACTCTTGACATTAGTTATTTAATTTCACTAGGCCTCAGTTTCCTCATATATTAACAAAAAAAGTGTTCAGTTTGAATAGCTGACAAAGCCCTTCCCAGATCTAACATTGTATCATACAATTATACAGAGTCCAGCAAACATATTTCTATGAAAACCCAAGTTGAATGGAATAAAAAGTGAAATAGAAAAGCTCCTAAATGTCTATTTTCTTCAATCCGTAGATAACAAATGTAATAGATAATAAATGTATTGCCCACTTTGCTGTTGAAGAAAATACATTATTCATCCTTTACTACCCATTTGTACAAAGGAAGGGCTATTAGGTTGAACTACATGAAAGAAACTGTCATTCCTGTAGCTCAAATGTGGGCAAATATTGGCAATTTCACATCGTTTAGCCTAATGAATGTTGTGCTGAATTGAGATAATCAGGAATACTGCCACAGGAGGTGCTGATTTTAAAGTCCTTTATTTGAGACAGTGAATAAGGTATTGGAAATAAAATGGGAGAGGGGCTGGCCTGTTGAGGTTCAGAGTCTGCTATGGTCTGAATGTTTGTTTTTCCCCTACCCCACCGCCATCTCCCAAATTCATGTGTTGAAATCCTAACCTTCAAGGGTGACAGTATTAGGAGGTGGGGCCTTTAGGGGTGATGAGATTATGAGGGCTATGAGATTAGTGTCCTTATCAATAATGCCCAAGGAAGCTCAACTACTCCTTCTGCCAAGTAAAGACAGTGAAAAGATGTCATCTATGGGGAAGTGGGTCTTCACTAGACGTGGACTCTGCTGGAGCTCTGAAGCTCTGATCTTGGACTTCTCAGCCTCCAGAACTGTAAGAAATAAATTTTTGCTGTTTATAAGCCACCCAGTTTGTGATATTTTGCTAGATCAGCCCAAATGAACTAAGACAGGTTGCTAATTATTGTCAAGTGTGGACCTCTGGAGCCGAGCTGCCTGAGTTCAAATCCTAGCTGTGTAAATTTGAGCAACTTATTTAATATCTCTGCGTTACAGTTTTCTCACCTATGAAATTGAAATAGTTATATACTACTACTTTATCAGTAGGGTTGTTTTAAGGACTGAAATACATGTGAAACACTTAGCACACTTCCTGACAGCAGATAAGTGCTCAGTAAATGTTAGTTATTAGCTACATTAGCTGCTGGATGGGCAACTCAGAAAAGTACATAGAAAAGGTATATGCAATGACCACCATCCTGAGAGATATAGTGGAAACATCTCTCCTTGCTACTTGGTAACCTGTATTACAAATTGATGCAGGAATATTGCTTATTAGCCAGTAGCTTTCAGAATTTTTAAAACTGAGACCCAAAGTCAGAAATACAGTTTACACCATGATCTGCTATACACACACATAACTGAAAGAAAATTTCACAAAACAAATCTAATTCTTACTCTGTACTTTGCACTTTGATCAGCTCTTTTCTGTTCTCTTCTCTTTGTACTGCCTTCTAACCACTAAACTGATGTTATGACCTAGTGACGAGTCTCAGCCCAATAGGTCACATTTAGCTTTAAGTAAAAAGAAATGTATTTTGGTTCAATAGAGTTAGGAACAGGCTCACAAGGTAGTGTTCATGAATGAGAGACCACTGTTGAACTTTCCTCCAGCTCTAAAAGAGCCAGTTTTTTGTCTCTTGGTCCCCCTTTCCCAAAATCCATATCCCTGCCACACCAGCTGCAAGGAAAATATTAGTTATGTTTTAGCAAAATTCTAATGTGCATATACAGGCTAATCATTTCACCTTTATCCAGACTTTAATATAAACCCTTCCATCATCAGACATAGGGTTGAAATGATAGCTTAAATATTTGTGGTTCTTCTACTGGATTTTCAGTGTCCACTTATCATTGGGTTGAAAGTGCAACCAGCCAATGTAGCTTTTCCTGGCATTCTGTCTTGCAACATTTCTACCACACACCAGCATGTAAGAGATATTTTCAGCACACACTACATTTTTCATAGTAGCAATTTTACTTTTAGCTTATGAAGTTCTTCACTGTCTTGCTATTTGGGTAGTACCAAAAAGATACTTTCTTAAAGAACAAAGTGCAGATAGCAGTATGGTAATTTCATCAATAAATCATTATTATTTTGATAGCATGCTTCACCTTCAAGTTCTCCATGAAGATTATCTCCACCTTTCAAAAGGATCATTTCAAAAAATGTGTTAAAAGGAGCACACATAGAAGGCATGATGTCAAGAGAGGGGCAGGAGTGGGAAGCCCACTGTGATTCCTGCCTTCAGAATAGAGAAGCAGGATTTTGAGACAAAATCATGTTACCACATATCTTACTCTTCTTGGAATTGTCTCACAATATTTTTCTTTCTTTCTTTTTTTTTTGAGACAGAAATTCTGTCACTCTGTCACCCAGGCTACAGTGCGGTAGTATGATCACAGCCAACTGCAACCTGGACTTCCCAGACTCAAGTGATCCTTCTGCCTCAGCCTTATAAAACATGCTCAAGGGAGCTCCACTGCCCCTTCTGCCATGTAAGGACACAGTGAAAATATGTCATCTATGGGGAACCTTCACTAGACCTGGATGCTGCTGGAGCTCTGATCTTGGACTTCTCACCCCCAGAACTGTGAGAAATAAATTCCTGTTGTCTATAAGCCACCCAGTTTGTGACATTTTGTTAGAGCAGCCCAAATGAGCTAAGATAGATTCCTAATAATTGTCAAGTGTGGGCCTTTGGAGCCACGCTGCCTGAGTTCAAGTAGCTAGTGCTACAAGTGTGTGCCACCATGCTTGGCTAATTTTTAAAATTTTTAATAGAGACGAGGTCTTGCTATGTTGCCCAGGCTGGTCTCGAACTCTAGTGCTCAAGCTGTCCTCCTCTCCCAGCTTCCTGAAATGCTGGGATACAGGCATGAGCCACTGCTCCCACCTGTCTCACAATATACTTTTAAATTTTATTTTTCCATAAGTTATTGGGGTACAGGTGGTATTTGTTTACATGAGTAAGTTTTTTAGTGGAGATTAGAGAGAACCTGGTGCACCCATCACCTAAGCAGTATACACTGCACCATATTTGTTTTATTTTATCCCTCGCTCCCCCACTCTTTCACCAAAGTCCCCAAAGTCCATTGTATCATTCTTATGTCTTTGCATACTCATAGCTTAGCTCCCACATATCAGGGAGAACATATGATGTTTGGTTTTCCATTCCTGAGTTACTTCACTTAGAATAATAGTCTGTAATCTTCTCTAAGTCATTGCAAATGCTGTTAATTCATTCCTTTTTATGGCTGAATAGTATTCCATTGTGTGTGTGTATATATGTGTACACACATATATATACATATACACATATATATATACACACACACCAGAGTTTCTTTATTCACTCGTTGATTAATGGGGATTTGGGCTGGTTCCATAATTTTACTATTGTGATTTCTGCTGCTATAAATATGCATGTACAAGTATCTTTTTTGAATAACAACTTCTTTTCCTCTGGATAGATACCCAGTAGTGAGATTGATGGATCAAATGGTAGTTCTACTTTTAGTTTTTTAAGGAATCTCCACACTGTTTTACATAGTGGCTGTACCAGTGGTGGGAATGTAAACTGTCTCACAATATTCTTAATGTCCAAAGAAAACATTCAGATATTTTTAAACGTCCTCAGTTCAGCAAAACATGTTCATTGTTTCAACTTCCAAAAATCATTAATGGTTTCCTTCTATGTGTGAAGCTCTTTTCTAGGCTCAGTGAGTAGTAAAGAAGAGCTCTAAAATATAATCCCAGAGCTGAAGGGGACTGAGAAAAAAGAACTAGTGGTTCTGAGCACCGAGTATATATGCCAGGCATTACGCATTTCTCATTTGAGTCACATTACAATTTTGAGAAGTAGGTGCTATTATTTTCTCATATTACAGATGAAAACCCTGAAACTTAAAGAGTTTAAGAGCCTAAGTAAATGAAAGAGCTAGGATTCAAACTCAAGCAAGCTGAGTCCAGAGCTCACTCTTTCCTTCATTTTACAAAAATGTGATGAGAAACTAACGTATGAGTTTGCAGTTCAATGGACCAAACAGCCAGTGACAAATACTGCCCACAGTCAGCTGAATAGGTATTTTTTTCTCATTTGAGTATCCATGGATACACAGCAATCTCATCCTATTTTGAGAAATACACAAAAAGGGTTCTGCACCAAAGACTTTTAGTGCTATGGAGAGCAATAAATGTGCCCCCTCCTTCTCACATACACACTAACATAGCACTTCTGCTCATTAATATGAGCTGCAGAATAGGTGGGTTTTACAGAGACAATAGCCTAATATACTTTCCAGGTTAATATCAAAATGTGTTCTTATCCAGAGCTTGCTATGTTTATAATGTCATGTAGGCACCTTGAATATTTTTAGACATTATTACTTCACTTTGTTATGTTCACAATCAAAGAGACTGTCCAGTTTTTCTATTTCTATTTATAGTAGCTCTGCTAGCAAATGTTAAACTTCTTTCCCAGACATATAAATTTGGATTTTTCAAAGAATTCGTGTAGGAAAATACTTGCGCTCTTACTCATGCAGTATGGAAGTATGCCTTGGTGGTTTTTTTTTTTTTTTTTTGAAAGTCAGTATATTACATCAGGAGGCATTAATGTGCGTAATACAATGGTCCTGACAGCCTGCTGGTCAGTCAGCAGAAGTGGGCACTAGTGGGTACTTAAGGCATTCTACCGAGATTTTTGAGGATGAACTTCTGTTTTCCTGGTTCAAAAAGCACAGGTCTGTCACAGATGAGACACATCTCATGTTAATGAGCCATTAAAACCACAGGATCCACACCATTGCCCACTTCTGCAGCATTTTGCAGATCGTGGTCTGGGATAACTTGGTTTAGAATTGTCCAAGGAGCCTGGAAAAATGCAGATTCCTGTGATTTTGCATGACATCTGAGGCCAGCCTTTGGAATTCATGTTTTAAACAAGCATCACTAGGGACCACATTTTGAGAAATGCTGGTCTCAATATTAGCACTCTGAACTTAAAGAAAATTAGAAGTCAGTGTGTCTTCAGTGCATACCTTTTGAGAAATTACAAAAAATTTCATCAGTATTTTCTCAAGCAATTTATGCAGAATAACAACCAGCAGAGATTATCTGTAACAAACAATTTCCATGGTCAAATAAGTTTGGGAAAGCTCCATCTAATATACTTCCTGTTAGAAATCCTTAATTTGCGTATTAAAAGCTCTGAGAAATACTGCAGGAAAGAAACCTACTTCCTAAAGAGATTTCACCATAGGAATTTGTTTTTGGAATGAAATTGACTAATTCTCTATGGAACTAGTATTCTGTAGGCCTCATTTGGGAACTTCTGATTGCAAGCCAATGGGAGAGTTTCTAAAGGAGATAAACAAGGTTTAGAGACCCAGGGTCCCAACTTTAATCCCCAATACTTAGGAATCTTTATAGAAACATGAAAAACTCCGTAGCTTAATAATGACACCTCATATCTGTGTGACTTTTGTAATTTTGTAGGCCCTCTTTCACACCTTTTCACTTTAAAAATAAAATCCTGACTAGATTCCTATGAGCCATACAGATGAAGCTTATTATTATCTCTATATGAGTGAATAAACAAACTCTTATTACAAGTGAATAAACAAACCCAGAGAGTTTGCCTAGGTAGGTCATGCATTTCTACATCTTGTGCGTTATTCATCACATAATACATCCAAGCTTTAGATGACCTGGAAGCTCAGATTCCAGCACTACCTCAGCTGATGAGATTTTTGCTAAATTTACAAATAATGTATTATCTCTTTTATGGGAATAATGATTATACTGATTGGCCACTGGTAGAAAAAGCTGTGAATTACTTTTCCAAAAGTGTTGATGAATTGACTTAAACTCAGGTACCTTGGTGATATAGTTTGGATATTTGTCCTCACCTAAATCTCTTGTTGAATTGTAATCTCCAACATTGGAGGTGGCGCCTGGTGGGAAGTGACCAGATTGAGGGGAGAATTTCTCAAGAATGGTTTAGCACCATTCCCTTGGTGCTGTTCTCATGATAGCGAGTGAGTTCTTGTGTGATCTGGTCATTCAAAAGTGTATGGCACCTCCCTGCCATATTCCTCTTTCTTGCTCCCTCTTTCACCATACGAGGTGCCTGGTCCCTCTTTGCCTTCTGCTGTGATTGTGGGCTTCTTGAGGCCTCCCCAGAAGCTGATGCCAGAGTTATGTTTCCTGCATAGTCTGCAGAACCATACACCACTTAAACCTCTTTTCTTTAAAAATTACCTAGTGTCTGGTATTTTTTTTATAACAATGCAAGAATGGCCTATTACACCCTGCTTCATCTGTCCTGCACCCAGTGGGGTCCGGTGGCTTAGTTATTACATATAGCCATGGCTGGGGGTGAATTTGTAACTGGGGAATTATTTTTATCTATGTAACTTTATTTGACCCTTTAAAGAAATGAATTCATAAAATTGTTCCTACACTATGCCTTGATCCTATTAGTTAACATATTCCACTAATATAATCCTTTAGCTAATACAACCTATGGCCTTTTAGAGTTATTATCCTAGTACTTTGGTCTTACTTTAAAAATTTGTTATGACATTTTTTCCCTACACTTTTCCACATCCTGACTTCTCTAAAGCTCATTCTAACTTATTTTAGTCCCAAGACTCATGGACTTTCCTTCACTAGCATGGCTGCCACAAAAATATTTAGATTAATATCCAAATTATAAGACTAAATATTTAAATAAATCTGTAACAAACTATTTTAAATAGTGAGCACACATCTGAGTGTACCTGGGAAAGTTTTTTGTCTCTTCAACATCCTTGATAATGTGGCTAAATGTCACATTCCTACATTTAATGTATCTTCCCCTGTCCTCTCTCACCCATCACCTGCCATTCAATTCTGATGTTTGTGTCAAATTTGAGTTATGACTATAGGTAGGTGTTACTTTCAGGAAGTATTTAACATATATAATAGAACAAATTTCCCCTAAGTTTTAGTGTCTATGCTTTTTTCAATGTCAAAAAATTTACTAAGTTGTACGTAACAACTCCTTTTCGTCTAGGTTAAACTGAGACTTATTTTCTTAGGCTTTCAACCACAAAAATATAGCCCTCTCTAGAAACACTTCATTCCCAACCCTAACTTTGTAATCGGTTTTGTTATAACTGATCCAGAGAAAATAAAATGCCTCATGTTTGAAGTCTACGCTATTCAAGGGTAAACTATGTCTCACTTTGAGCCATTTTATATGTTCATTATATCTAGAAAAACAATTTGAATAATAAAAGTGCCAAATGTTAACTCAAGCTATAAACATACAATGGCATATTTACATCATACATCAAACTTTTCTAGATTTCCTTTCTTAATGCTTCTCATCCTGCACTAAAATCCTTAACTCATTTGTTTCTTGATTTATGGGATAGATTAATTATTTTTGATTAATAAAATTAGAACCTTTAATTGGACTCTAGTTGAGTTTGGTTGCATTAAATGAATCTACTGGTGATCAAAAATATTTTTAAAGGGAGTTTAGGGTAATATATCAACAAATGAGGAGCTATAAACATGATTAATATACACATTAGACTTTCCTTATCACATTTTGCTGGCAGTTTTTATCCGGTCACAGCTGAAATTCCATTGAGTTCTTTCTCCTTTTGTATAAAATACAGATTATGTGGAGACAGCAGTCTGAGCAACTGGAGTTTCATCTTGTCTGCCCATTAATTATTAATGCCGTTTCAGTACGTCTTATCTATCACTGCTGAGAGATGAAGGGCTGTATTTTTATAGTCATTTTCTAGTAAGAAAACAGGCTGGATGGTGACTTTGCACTTGGCAATAGGGAAAGGATCAAAAGTACTTCCATTTTATGAAAACATTAAAAAAGACTGTTCTAACTCACTAATTTTACTCTTTCAATGAAGCGTGGTATGATTTTGATGAGTAGACCAAAGCTGAGGAAAGCACATATCTCTTTTTACATCTTTTTCAAAATACCATGATCTCAAAGGATTGAATCAGGGTCACTCTGAATATTGGAGACTATACATGGCACAGGTTGTATTGATACATCCATATGAGTAGAGTTTAGCTTATCTCTCAGTTGCTTGATAATGGATTTAATCTTCCTGTCAGGGTACAATGTTATGATTTAGAGCCTGGGCTATAATGGAAGGCACACCAGACAGGTGACCTTGTGCAAGGGACTTGCTGTGCTAAGTGTCAATTCACTCATCTATAGAATGCATGAGGATACTTATTTCACAGGGTGGTAAAAAGGTTAAATAAAACATAGCATTTAAACAGGGTCCAAACAAAGGTAGTAAGCCCTGACACTTGGGTCCTTTTGTCTGTTTTGTTTACTAAAATCAGTAAAATGTACTACCTTAATTTTCAACAGGAAATAAAATAAAAACAGAAGAAGTTGATTCAAAGAGTGTTTCAACAATTTACACTTGATTTAAGCTGGGGGCTTGAAGGGTGTGAAGTAGACAACAAGTTACATTTTAAGACTAGAGTTTTCGTCTATTCTAATGAATAATAGAAAAGCAAATCTGACTTATTAAGTAGATAGGATTTGGTATATCAAGACATTTTTCTGTGATTACTCGAGGACCTTAAGTAAATGGCCTTAAATTTTTTCCCTTGTTAATTTATCCTTTATTAAATGTATTGAGGAAACACTTATTAGTGAATGTGTGGAAAATCTCAGAGCACAGAGCACACACACACACACACACACATACTTGGATTTCTCTGAACATTTACATTTACAATAACAGTATTTTCTCAATTACAGTAAGTGTGGCAGAGACCACTAATTGCCCCCAGGATCCATTTGTCTCTTCATCTCTTTAGTTAGAGAAAATCTACCCTCAAATTTAAGTGAGGCTCATGGCCACCCAGCCTTTCCAGGCCCTTTTTATAGCCATATGTGACCAGGTGACTCACTTCTTGCTATTTAAATGGAAACACAAGTGGTGTACATAACTTCTGGTCATGTCCTTGGAAAGAAAGCTGCTTGCCTCCATTTCTCTTCTCCCTTCCCACAGGCTGGATTTAGGATAGTGACCCTACTTCAACCATATAAACAAGGTTATAATCCTAGGAATTTGCAAACAGAAGGAGCAACACAGAAGGAACGTAGGTCCTTGGATGACACTGAAGACAAGAGGCATTCACCTGCCTACTCCATGGACTGTAATGTGGAAAAAATGACCTATAGTTTTTGAGCCATTCCATTTATGTTTTTGTCTTTATTTTGTTTGCAGCAACTTACCCGAATCCTAACTAACACAGGTAATCGCATCCAACCTAGGGGTAGGGCCCTTGCTGTGAATGACTAATCAATATTTATAGCTTCAAAGACTTGACCTGCTTTAAGGTGCAAATAGCTCTGGGCAATCTTGGTGACTTGCAACAGAAGGCAGTTAATGAGGTAAACAAAAGATAATTTTCAAAGAAAATTTTCTTTAGGAGGAAAACGTTATAGCATTATTTATCCTTTATCTTTTATTGGTAGGGGAACAAATAAATGAAGGAAGAAAAACTGAGGGCTGTACATATAGAAACTGCTTGCTGATGCTGTCCTGGCTTTTGTGGTAAGAATGTCTTTTAGAGACACTGGGACAAAAAGCAATACTAAAATATCTAGTATGTGTGCAATTCTTTGATACCAAAAATTACTCAATGTTTCTTTTCTAAATTCCTAACTCTCTATTTTGCAGACATCATTTGCCAGCCAGTAGAAACACAGTATTAGTTCACATAGTAATATTAAAAAAACTTCAAGCTAGGATAAGAACTACATGTCTTTGAGCTGTCTACACTGAACCTGGTATGTGACATGTTATGATAATAATGATGGTCATGCTAATAGTAGTAATGATATTATAGGAATAACAAAGGAGTCCTTTAATCTCGAAAGCATAGGTCTAACTTACTCTCTGTGTCTCAAAAGTTTAACATCATTTTTCTAGTCAGGTAATAGATTGGTTTTGCACCAAGGTAATGGTTCCTCTTATTTCCCTCTATAATGTGCAATTGGGAGACACTTGACTCTTCCCCCAGCCGGGAGGATCATGTGAAACTAACTGGCCTGCATTTAGTTTTAGCAGAGAAAAAACAACTAAATGGTGGAACTAATCATTCAAACTGTAAAAAGTACATATGCAGAATTACTAGCGTTTACTTGATTTTCCTGCCAACCATCATTATGATACTTCATAAGAAGTTAAGAAAAGGAATATCATTTGTACCTAGATCATTGGATGCACACTAACGCTTAGTTACCAGTTAATGACTTTGTGAAAAATATTCCCAAAGGACAGTATACTTTTCCTATGTAACACCACTGAACAAATCACAGCCATATGTGTCCTTTGGTGTATCTGTGGCCTGAGAATTATTTAAGGGCCGAATTTATATTCTATTCTTTAACTACCAAGTGATCTTCCTTCCCTGATTAAACAGATACTCTGAGCAACAAGTCACAAATGATGTTCTTAAATGACACTAAAAGTCTCAGGTAAGATCTGATTGAACTGTTGCTGAATCATTGCTTACAGAGTTTTTTCTTTATAACATCTGAATTAGTTTCACGGCTGAAACTATAATTGGCCTCTCAAATGTGGTAGTGAGAGATCTGGCTCAGTGACAGAAAGACCAAATTCAGCAAATGAGGGAAAATAACAACCTAGAGAATAATGACTGAAAGAAGAACATTAATACTAAATAATGAAGAAGAATGTAAACAGATAAGAGACTTAGAAAGCCCTAGATCTTTAAAAGGCTGAAAGAGGGAGGGCAAAGATAAAAAATGATAAGACCTGTCAAGAAGAACAAAGTCAATGTGTGTACATTATTCAGTTTAAGGAATTAGAGTCACAAGGTCAAGTGTGGGTAACAGTAAATATGAATGATGAGGAATAAAATAAGTAAAAAGCAAGCTAGTTTCATAAATCAATTCCACAGCAACTTAGCTGGGGGGAGGTGAAAGGAAAATGGAGGATAACCCATTGGAGCCTGTTGAAATGTGAAGATCTATTACCAATTACTAAATATCAACGTGTTCATGCAAAATCCCAGTGTTCAGGGTCATAAAACAGTGCATTCCATGGACCAGTGGGGATTATCTAATTTGCACTTTGAAGTGCACTTAAACAAAACAAGGGAAAACATGGGCATTTGTAGCAAGAGGAAAACATACATTAGAAGGCAAGTAGAATGAAAGAATGTATAAGCCCCCATCTCAGCCTATTATCCCAGGATGGTCTCTGAGCCTACCTTAGAGGGGACCCCATTTCTGCTTCTTTGGCTGTACAATGCCAAGGAAGAAGCTGCTATAAAAGAAAAGCAAAGGGGGAGGTCTGGAATGAAGATTTGGGCAAGAGTCCATACGCCAAGGTTAAGGGCCAGAACTCCTGCTCTTTGCGCTCTCCCACTGGGAGCTGTACAGGCAGGAGAAACAGGGATGGGCCCCTTGGGGAAGAAGGGGACACTAGAGTTGGCCACTAACAACAGATTAAAGCCCAATGTAAACAGTGTGCTGGACACATGTGGGTTGTAGAGAGAGTGGTGATGAATAAGCCTGTATCCAGGCAAGGACTTCAAACAGGAGGAGGCTGAGCGATGATGAAAATGATTCACTGCCCTCAGAAATGACTCATGAGAGGAACAGAATGTGAAGAAAACAAAGAAGAAGTGTCCACATTTATCAAAGCACTTGACAAAGGATGGGGGATGCACAATTAGGGAGAGCAAATCATTGGAACAGAGTAAAGACAAGGAGAGAGGCCATAGGCAGTCTGAAAAGAAGAAATCCAGGGATACAAGGACAGCAGTACAACAGAGTGGATTAATCTACTCTCACTGAATTGTAGTCAACACAAATTAATCTTGCAGTCCAGTTGATTTAACATTGAACTGGACTGTAAGGTTCAGGGAATGCTGATTCTGTTTGACTAGCATTGGCCTCTACCTATTTCGTGAACATTTCCATTCTCAGGCTCTTTCTCCATTTAGGTAGGGCTGATCTCCAGCAGGTATGCTCTGGTAGAGCCTAACCAGGTATATGCCAATGCCATACCTGACTGAGTAGTGTTTATGTAATACTCATTACTACATACATTGATTATCATTTCTGCCTTCAAGTATTCAGATAACATTCTGAACCCTTTTGAACTAAACCTTTTTAAATGACCTAATTGATACCTGTGTTTTGGACTAACTATTCTAATTTGTTATCTTTTTTTTAATCTCTCTCTTTCTCTCTCTCTCTTTTTTTTTTTTTTTTTTTTTTTGGTATTGTCCAGTCTTTCTAAATCACTCCTTATACTATGTCTTCCATGTCTCTGAGTGACTAGAGAGAGCAGAGCTTGTAACTGAACATGAAACATGAATAAGGGGGAAAAATCCAAAGCAGACATTAGTTGTGTTGTTACTGAGGCTTCAGGATGGGTTTGTTACTGCATTGCATAACCTAGCTTATACTGATGGATACATTCTCTTTAAGCTAACGTTGTATAATGTGTATTATAAGTCTGGACCTACAGCCTTCAGTTTTATTCACAAAGAACTATCCATAGAATTAGCACCATATATGATTCTGTATGCATATTATAGATAAACCCTAGATCAGATAGCAAATTTTCCCCAGTTGTGCATTTAATAATTAAATGAATGTTTGTGGACTAAATGAATAAATGAATGAAAATGACAATAAAATGGTACCCGGAATCTCTGAAATCTAGCAAAATTATTTATAGAATTCTCCCAGCATTTTATAATTGGAAGGGACTCTAAACACAGCTAGTCCAGTCTCCCACAATGTCCCTTCCATGGGTGAGTGCAACCTCCCTAAATATTTCCAGTATCAAGGAGCTCACCACCTTATACGATAGCCTTGTTTTGCATATGGTGAGTTCTGACCCTAACACACATCTGCTTTATTTAACTCCTGCAATCTTTGTCTCCACTTAAATGGAATCCCCAGACAGAACTAATGAACATTTTGTGTTGAGTTTTATACTCAACCGTGTTGCCAGTTTCCTTTCTCTATTGACCCAGGGTCCCACACTGAGGCATGATTGGTCTCTCTCAGCACTGTGGTTCCCCATTAGAACTTCCACTTCTCACCTTCTCCAGACTTTAGTCAAATACACATTTCTGGAGTTATATTTGAAATGACTGTAATAAGCAATCTGAACACTTTAACATAGGCTTCTTGGGGAAATGTCTAACCCAGGGAAGTTTTTCCTGATATGGACCTACATACCTTAACAGGTAAGAGAGAAAGATATTTGGGGCTAGATAGACCCTGTTTGGAGCCCTAATCTTACTATGCAGACAGCTCTGTGTTGTACATTCATATAGAGTTTGTTTCCTTTATCTTACTTTGTCCTGATCTTTTACTAGGTGGAAGATAAGAGCATTTTACTCCCTTGCTTAGCTCCAAATTCTCAGGCATTTATATTTTGAACATATTTAAATTTCTATCTAGAGCTTTTAAGACTCCCTATTAAATATTAAGACCATAAAACAGAAAATGAGTTTTCTTAATTTTGAGAATTGCATAACTGGTACATCTTAAAACAGTGTGTGCACACATGCACACGTGTGTGATGGGGGTTGTGTGTTTTCTATGAGCAACAGTTGTAATGGAGGTTCAGTGAGAAGAGTCTGAGTATTGGAGTCACAAGGCCCGAGGTTTGAACCCTAGCATATGAACCTTTGAGGAAGTCACTACTTTGAGTTTCGATTTCCTCATCTGTAAAGTGGGTCTAATGATATCACATTCTAGAATGGTTTTGAAACTCAAATATTCCTGGCACAAGAGGGGCACAAAGTCAATATTTATTTCCTTTTTCTTTTATTTTTCTTTTATTATTATTTTTTTTGAGACGGAGTCTTGCTCTGCCGCCCAGGCTGGAGTGCAGTGGCCGGCTCTCAGCTCACTGCAAGCTCCGCCTCCCGGGTTCAGGCCATTCTCCTGTCTCAGCCTTCCGAGTAGCTGGGACTACAGGCGCCCGCCTGGTCGCCTGGCTAGTTTTTTGTATTTTTTAGTAGAGACGGGGTTTCACCGTATTAGCCAGGATGGTCTCGATCTCCTGACCTCGTGATCCGCCCGTCTCGGCCTCCCAAAGTGCTGGGATTACAGGCTTGAGCCACCGCGCCCGGCCTTAT